>NC_056725.1:1867809749-1867884749 GCF_019279795.1 Protopterus annectens | reverse complement strand
TGACTAGAGTATCCCTCAGCGACTCCCTTTCTTGGGGTATCAGGGCAAAGTGCATGCTAAATTTGGTGTTGGAGGGGGAGAAAAATGGATTGCAGCAAGGTTGTCCCCCGTGGCTGAAGATATGTTCCAGCACTACTAGATTCAGGGACCACTTGTGATGTAAAAGACCAGACCTGCTCAACTTGTCTGTCAATATACTGGATTCCCTGAGTATGTGTGTTTCTATCAGAAAGCTGTTGAAAAGACATTGCCTATTGCCATACCTTCATGACCTCTCAACACAATGGATAAGAATGTGGTCCCCCTTGTTTACTGATGTGCCAAACCACAGACATACTGTCTGTCGAAATAGCAATTACAGCCCTGGGGAGAGAATCTTGAAAGCCCTGGAAGCCTAGAAGGACTGCCCTCATCTCCAGGACACTGATGTGAAGACTAGCCTCTGTGGGAGGCCATGTGCCTTCGACAGTCTTTTCTAAAAACATAGTCCCCCTCTCCCAGTTGGGAAGTATCTATTGTCACTATGGCTTGAAGAGAAGCAAGAACAAAGGGTCAACCTTGAGACACTACTGGACAGTCTAGCCACCAGTGGATAGGGTCCTTCAAATCTGAATGAGGGATACAGGGAAGTGCATGAGCAGGCATCTCATTGACCACTGAACCACAAGGCTCCACTGTAACACTCTCGTGTAAAATGTTGCCTGAGTGACTAAAGTGATGGGGACTGCCATGTAGTCAAAAAGACATAGAACAGATCTTGCTGTTGGTTTTTGATGGGAGAGTACAGCCATCGCCTGATGCTGAAGGGTGAGAAACTTTGATTCCTGTAATCTGGCTATCTGTAGCTTAATATCCAGATGGGCTCCAATAAAAAAAGAATAATGTCTTACCATAACGTTCCATCTGTGTTGTTCATCTTCTTTCATTCATCACTGATGGGTTCGGTTCCGAGCCAGCCTATTAAGCTCGCGCCAGCCAAAAAAACTCTCGAGCTAAGTCTCTACCCAGAATGTCCTTCTTCTTGTTACCTCAGATTGAGTTTGCTACGAAAAGGAAGCAAAGCCGAGGCCACTTCTACACAAGTACCCTAGGGCACCACTTAGACCCAAAGCACCCCCCAGGAGCCTTTGGAGGGGGAAGGAGGGTGGGAAGTGATGAATGAAAAAAGATGAACACAGAAGGAACATTATGATAAGACATAACTTCTTTATCTGATGTTGTTCATCTTCTTTCCATTCATCACTGATGGAACAGAATCCCAAGCTACCTTGAGGTCCATGGGTAGCCCTTATGGAAGAACATTCCTGAGTACCATTGAGCCAAAGGCAGCTCTCCCCCTGGAGACCAGGTCCAATTTGTAATGACTGATAAAGGTATGAAGCTTTGCCCAAGTAGCTGCTGCACAGATGTCATCCATGGATGCCCTGGAATGGAATGTTATAGAAGTTGCCATAGATCTAGTGGAGAGGGCTTTAACTTTTGGCATGGATTCATTATGGAGGGAATAGGTGAAACGTATGCAGTCCCTTAGTCATCTTGATAATGTAAACTTGGAAACAGCCTCTCCCATTTTGGGTCCCAAAAAGGAAATGAAAATCTGTTCAGATTTACAGATAGGTTTGGTCCTGTCTAGGTAAAATCTTAATTGTCTATGTACGTCTAAGGAGTGAAAGCAATACTCTCCTCTATTGGCAAAATTCAGAAAAAACACTGGTAGATCAATGGACTGGTTAACAGAGAATTCAAACAATTTTGGGAAGAAAGGATGGGTTCGTCTGAAGTGATACCCTGTCTTTATGAAAGACCAGATAGGGCCTCTTGATACACAATGCCTGCAGCTCCGAAACTCTTCTGGCAGAGGTAATGGCTACCAGGAACAAAGATTTCCAAGACAAAAACTTTACGTCACACTTGGCAGCAGGCTCAAAGGGTTTTTGAGTCAAAGACTGGAGGACTAAAGTGAGGTTCCATGGGCTGTCTGATAGGAAGTCTGAGATGAGAGGTCCTCATGAGGAAAGCTTTGCAAAGGCGTAAAGAGAAAAGGGGTGCCATCTATACCATTGTGGAAATTGGAAATTGCCGCTAGATGCAGTTGTACTGTAGAGGTAGAGGCTCCATTATCAAAAAACTTAGCCAAGTACTGAAGCACAGCAGTAACTGGAGCCGAATACAGGTCTAGCATGTTATCTTTGGACAAGATGGAATACCTTCTCCATTTATCCTGATACAGTCTTCTGGTGGATGGTTTGTGAGAGGCCAGAGTGATGCCTCGAACAGGGGAGGAGAAGTTACCATGCCTGGCGACTAGCAGAAGTGGAGAAACCAAGCTATAAGCTTGAGACTGGACAGGTTCGGGTGACTCAACCCTTGTGGGTGAGTGATCAGATCTGGTACAGGGTCCAGAATCCATGGCGGGTATACTAGCTGAGGCCGAAGAAAGGGGAACCAAACTTGTTGAGGCCAAAATGGGGCTATGAGGATCACTTTGCATCTCAACCGAAGAGCTTTCTTTAGAATTTGTGGGATCAGAGGAATGGGGGGATAGGCATAGAGAAATCCCGTGGGCCAATTGTGGATCAGAGTATCCCTCAGTGACTCCCCCTCCGGGGGAAGTAGGGCGAAGTAGCTGCTGCACTTGGTGTTTGATGGGGAAGCAAAAAGATCGCAACAAGGCTGGCCCCAGTGGCTGAAGATTACAGAAGCCACCTTGGGGTTGAGGGACCACTCGTGGGGCATGAGGATGAATCTGCTCAGTTTGTCCACAATCACGTTGGACCTCCCCGGGATATGCGTTATCAGAAAGCGGTTGGAAGATATCACCCACTGCCAAATTCTCATGGCTTCTCGACAGAGAGAGTAGGACTTGGTTCCTTCTTGCTTACTGATGTACCAAACCACTGACATATTTGACTGACTGAATTGCAATTGTCCCATCTCACCCTTCCTTTTTACATATGGGTTCGGAGCCGATCCTCAGCTCGATTTGGCCGATTTTCAAGCTCAAAGACTTCTGGTTGGCTCATGGCTAAGCAGGTATCCCATGGTGCACCAGTGCAATCCACAGATCTTGTTTGCTGCTCGCTAGAAACAGAAAAAAAACCCTAACCAACAAACCAATACTAAAGGGTCACCAACCAAAAAATTTAAAGTATTACCTCCAGATCTTCCAGGATGGGGGCAGGAGGGCGGGTTGGTAAAAATGAAGGGTGAGATGGACTACCAACATGGAACATTATGGTGAGTACATAACTTCTTTATGTTAGGTAGTCCAATCTCACCTTCATTTTTACATATGGGACAGCTTCCCTAGCGCCTTATTCTTGGGTGGCTCACTGGAAAATACTCCTGACTACCGTGGAGCCAAAGGATGCTCTACCCCTAGAAGCCAAATCCAACTTATAATGAGTAATGAAGGTGTGAGGGGTAGTCCACGTAGCTGCTGCACACATATGATCAATTGGTACCCTGGCTTGAAAGGCTACAGAGGTAGACAGAGACCTGGTAGAGTGAGCCTTGATCCTGTGGGGTAAAGGTCTGCCCTCCAAACTGTAGATGAAAGCTATGTAGCTAGAAATCCAGTTAGAGAATGTAACCTTAGAAACTGGTAAGCTCAATCTGGAGTCGGAAAAAGAAATGAACAACTGGTTTGACTTCCGGAATTCCTTGGTCCATTGCAAATAAAAATGTAGCTGTCTGTGAACATCCAGCTGATGGAAACGATATTCAGCTGCATTGCAGTGATCGGGAAAGAAAACTGGAAGCTCAATGGACTGATTCAATGTGGCAGAAGAACAAACTTTGGGAACAAATGAAGGATTGGCACGTAAGGAAACCCTGTCTTTATGGAAGACTAAATAAGGTGGCTTAATAGACAGGGCTTGTAGCTCAGATACACGTCTGGCTGATGTAATAGCTACTAAAAACAGTCTTCCAAGACAAATATTTTAAGGAAGATGAATGAGACAGTTCAAAGGGAGGGGATGTTAGTTTGGACAACACAAAAGTTAAGTCCCAAGAAGCCACAGGTTCTTGTAATGGTGGTCTCAGTTAATAGGCTCCTCTGAAGAAAGTCTTGCATAGCTTATGAGACATAAGGCTGACATTTGGAGATCCTAAATAAAAATGAGAGATTGCCACCAATTGTACTTTGATGGTGGACTCAGCAGATCCCTACTGAAAAAGCTCCGAAAGGAATTCC
This sequence comes from Protopterus annectens, assembly GCF_019279795.1. Classification (NCBI taxonomy): domain Eukaryota; kingdom Metazoa; phylum Chordata; order Ceratodontiformes; family Protopteridae; genus Protopterus; species Protopterus annectens. The sequence continues at coordinate 1,867,880,551 of NC_056725.1, read as the reverse complement.
AGAATCACAGGAACAGGAGTGGTGTAAGGATCCACTTTCATTTTCTGTGCCCAAATAGAGAACCTTTTCCATTTACTGTCATACAGCCGGCTGGTTGAGGATTTATGCGAGGATAAAAGAATATGGGACACTGATGACGAAACATCATGAAGCCCGACTACAGATGGAACTGGAGCAGCCAAGCTGTCAACTTGATGACGTGGAGAGAGGGGTGTAGCAAACCCGACATGTGGGTCAATAGATTTGGAACTGGGTCCAGAATCCAAGGATCATCCAGGAGAAGAGGCTCAAGAAAGGGGAACCAGACCTGACGAGGCCAGTAAGGAACAATGAATATCAACTTGCTTCTCCCAGTCGATTGGCTTTCTGTATCACTTTGGGGATAAGAGGGAATGGAGGAAAGGCATACAGAAGTCCCGTGGACCAGAGCGTCTCTGGGTGTTGCCCATGGACGGAGAATTAGGGAAAAATAACTACTGCACTTGGCACTGACTGGACTGGCAAAAAGGTTGCAGCAAGGTTGTCCCCATTTTCGGAAAATGTGTTCCACTATTTCCCGTTTCACAGACCACTCGTGAAGCAGTAAGATTACCCGGCTTAGTTTGTCGGCTATCACATTGGTTGTCCCTGGAATGTGCTTTGCCACCAGAAAGTGCTGGGAAGAAATCGCCCATTCCCAAACTCGCATGGCCTCTCGACAGAGTGGGTAAGATCTGGTACTGCCCTATTTGTTGATATACCACACAACCGACATGTTGTCCAATTGTATTGCAATCGTCCCTGGAGGAAATAGGTCCTGAAGTGCTTGCAATGCCAAAAGCACCACTCTCATCTCCAGAACACTGATATGCAGATGAAACTTGTGCTCTTGCCATGTGCCATGGACAGTCCTGCCAAGATAATGCCCCCCCACCCAACCTGGGAGGCATCCGTGGTCACAGTGGCAACGGGTTGGGCAGGCACAAAGGGAGCTCCCGTGAACAAGTTGTTGGGGGCTATCCACCAACGAAGGTCCTTTTTTCATGATTCCGTCAGCAGGATAGGGTGACTCAGCAGTAGATATTGGAATGACCACTGGAAGAACAGGAGCCATTGAAGGAATCTTATGTGCAACCTGGCTAAAAGTATTAACAGAATGGTTGAGGCCATCGTTCCAAGAAGTTGAAGAATCCATTTTGCTTTGACTTTCCATTGCGGAAGCAGACGCTGGACTTGTGAGATAAGGTTTTGTGCTCTTTCGGCAGGAGACGAACTGTCATATCCACTGTGTCTACCTCTGCGCCTATAAAAATCACAGATTGGGAGGGCAGTAATGCAGATTTTTCCCAGTTTGTGGAGATCCCTAGTTGAGCAGAAAGCGGAATGGTGGCGTCCCTGTTTTGGAGGAGTAGATGCTTGGAGGGGGCAGTCAGGAGCCAGTCGTCTAAATAAGGAAACACCTGGAATCCCTGATGTCTCAGGTGAGCTGTCAATACTGCCATGCATTTAGTGAACACCCTGGGGGCTGTGGTGAGACCAAAGGGCAGAGCACGAAACTGATAATGGCTGGCTCCCAGCCGGAAGCACAGATATCTCCTTGGCTCCCAGCCGGAAGCACAGATATCTCCTTGACGCCTTGTCCATTTTTATATGGTAGTACGCATCTTGGAGATCCAGAGAGCACATTCAATAGTCTTTCCCAAACAACTGGAGTATCGACTGCAGTGTGACCATCTGAAACTTGTCCTTTTTCATGGATTTGTTTAATCTGCTGAGGTCCAAAATTGACCTCCAGTCTCCGGTTCATTTTGGCACTAAAAAGAACCTGGAGTAAGTTCCAGATCCTGTCTGGTCTGCTGGGACGGGCTGGATGACTCTTTGAGAGCAACTTGTTGATCTCCACAGTTGCCTGATCCCTGTGATTGGGTGGAACATCTAGGATCTTTTTGGGAACAAACGGTGGAAGGGAAAAGGGTATGATATAGCCTCTGGTAACAACTCTTTGTACCCACTTGTCTTGGGTTATATTTAGCCAGGCTTCTGAATACAAAGAGATGTGACCCCCGACTGGCCCCAGGGAAACGCAGTCAGGCCCCACATCAGGAGCGCTGATAAGGTTGCCCTCAAAAGGAATCACAGCCTTGCTGTTATTGCGGACCACCCCTGCCTCTAGTGTGACATCTACCATTTCCTCCTCCTCTGCCTCTGAAGGAGGATTCACTCTGTGTATCTGGAAAGGCCCTCTGGGACTTTTAAACCACATCTTACCTCCGCTTTGACCTTTGAGGTATGGTCAAGAGGGGATGGTAAAAAAGGACTCCCACGGCAGAGAGAGTCTTTCCTTCCAGCTTACACCGAGTGAGTGTTTCTTTCACCTTGGGACCAAGCAAGGAGGAACCATCAAATGGGGCATTGGCGAAGGTGAACTTAAAAGGCTCCACAAAATTACACAAGCGCATCTGGGACTGGGCAACTCCTGAACCCGCTGCTCTGCTCGCTCCATCAGCCACATGGGAGATAAGCCGCATGGAGGAGTTAAGTACCGAATTTAGGGTGGACAACTGAGCAGAGATCCTATCAGGGACTCCCTCAGGACAAGCACCCTGTATGGAATCTCATAATTCCTTGAGGAGATCTCTCTGCAACCTCATGAAATGGGTAAGATAGTTCAGAGATCTAAGTGAGAAAGCCGCTGAACTAAATACACGCTTCCCAAATCTGTCCATCTGTCGAGACTCCTTGTTTGGCGGATGAACCGAGGAAGAAGTCTCCGGCAACTCCTTCTTCGTGGCCGCTGCTGCCACCACCATGGCATCTACGGGAATGCCCTTACACAAGAATTACTTTCCAGGAGGGGCAGACAGGAACTTATTTTGTCTTCTAGGAACTGGCTCTGTGGCATCGGGAGTATCCCACACCTTCCGACTAACCAGATCGATTAGCTCATCATAAGATGGAGACACCAAAGAGGCAGAGGGTTGAGACCCGAAAGGCTTCAGGTACACAGACTCCTCATGAAAAGGGTTGACAGTGGGCCAGTCGCACTTCTGTTTAAGGATCTCCAGGATGTCCACAATGAAGACATCATCAGAGGACGACTTAGGGGACCCGTCCGACTCCTCGAGGTCAGTGTCCGATGTCAGAGACTCATCTTGGGAGTCAATATGCTTCCTCTTGCATACCCTCTTCCAAGGAGGCTCCTAGAAAGGACCTTCTGGGGAGGCCCCGGAAGAGTGGGGGCCACCAGCCAGTGGCTCCTGAGGCTGCGGATCTCTGCTGTCTCCGGAGAGAGTAGGTACTGAGACCGAAGAGGGAGCCCTGGGGGGAAGTGTGCTTGTACCATGGCAGGGACTATAGATTGTGACAGCACACTCCTCATCACCTCAAAGGCCGACCTCTCTGGCTCCAAAGACCCTCCCCACTCTGAAGAGACAAAGGATGGCGCCGGAGCCCAAGCCATTGGTTCAGAGATAGATGCAGGATCCGAGCTCACCCTGGCAAAAGCACCAAGAGGAAGGCTCGGAACCGACGAAGATCGATTCAAACCCACCCCATCGGCGAAGAGCTTCGGTCCCTGGACACGATGGACAGAGCCGAGTGTGTCGGAGCTGAACTCTGCTCCAATGCAGCAGCAAGGGAAGGCAGAACCGAGGGTTCCTCCTTTGGTAACAAGCACTCCGGCTCCGAAAAGCCAACATGGCTCGGAGGAGGGCAAAACTGGTTCTAGTGGCTCCGGAGCCTATTGAGTCGGAGCCAACAAAAATTTAGGCAGAGCAGATGACTTCAGGAGTCTCAGTACTACCCTCTCCACATCTTCTTCCAAAAGACTTCTGGAAGATCTAGAAGATAAAGTTGGGGATCGCGACCTAGCAGGCACTGGAGATTTGATCAGGAAGGAGACCGGTAGGGATTCTACAGACCGGCTCCAAGCAGACGAGTCAACTATTTCCAAAGGCTCAGCCATTGACACCGAAGCACTTGTGACCGACTCTGAAACCATGGTGCTCTCCTTCGGCTCCAAAGACTGAGAAGACGAGGAGGCAGATTTTGTCAATTTGGAAGGCGGCTCCGAAACACCAGCTGGTGCCGGAGAAGGCCTTTTTAAACCTTTTGATTTGGAATCAAATCTTGACTTTGAAGACTTAGATGAAGAAGCCGACAAACCAGATAAGGCTTCCTCGAAGGCTGGCTTCAGAAGACCCCTGAGTATTAGCTTGTTCTTTCTCTCCTGCAACACTCTAGGAGAGAAAGCGTGACAGAACAAACATGATTCCTACAAATGAATGGCTCCCAAGCAGTAGACACAGCTACTGTGGCCATCTGTCAAAGACATTTTCTGGGAGCATTTTATGCATTTTTTGAACCCAGAGGGTTTATGCTCCTTGCTATCCTTAGACATTGCAGACACACAATCAAAAACCAAGGAGAGAAAAGAGAAAGTGAAAGAGAATAACTGAGGACTAGGTCCTCTAACTAAAACGGGCCTAGCCCTACAAGAGAATTACATGAGGACTAGGTCCTCTAAGTTAAACAGGCCTAGCCTAGTGTAAGAGAAATTAGGTCTTTCAACTAAAAAACTGACCAACAGACAGAGATTCAGTCACAGAGGAAAATTTCCAAATAAAATTATAATGAAGGAGTAACACGAGGACTAGGTCCTCTAAGTTAAACAGTCCTAGCCCTGTGAAAGAACTGGGTCTTCTAAGTCAAACAGACCAAGTATAAAACACCACACACACACACGCTCAATAAAGCAGGAAAAAAATTTGCAACTGCAAGCGTAGATAAGACTTTAGCTGATCCCCGCTAAAGACCACCAGTTAACAACAACCGATTAACAGTATATTAATCAACAGAAGCCCCTGTTGATTAAGAACGGCGAAACCGCCAAAACTAACGATCTAGGCAAAAAAGCACAACTGCGCCTAACTACTGGTACAAAGGATACTACTACTAAAGTCAAACGAGACCACAGGACAATTAAGGTAAAGCCCTATAAACATATTTTCCAGTAAATATGCAAAAAACAGTTATTAATGAAAAATATCAAAGACTTAGCCAGAGCCAAGAGAAGCACATCCAAACTCGTCGACGTGGCAAACGAAATCTGGGGATTGCACTGGTGCACCATGGGATACCTGCTTAGCCATGAGCCAACCAGAAGTCTTCGAGCTTGAAAATCGGCCGAGTCGGAGCAGAGGATCGGCTCCAAACCTATATGTAAAAATGAAGGTGAGATTGGACTATCTAACATGTCACTGGCTTGAATAAGAATATTTCTGGTGGGAGCAGTAATGATTGAGTCATCCAATATATTGGAACCACTCGAATCCACTGTATTCTGAGATGACCTTCCACCACTGTCATGCACTTGGTGAACATTCAGGAGGCTGTGAAACCAAAGGGCAAGGCTCTGAAATGGAAGTGACTGGCCCACACCTGAAAACAGAGAAACCTCTAGGAATACCTGTCCAGTTTTATATGACAGTAAGCGTCCAGAGGTCTATTAAGCATTTCCAATTGTTGTTCCTCAACAATGGTATGATGGACTGAACTATGACCATCCGGAATATTGGGGTTGAAATGACTGAGGTCCAAAATGGGTCTGAGGTCCCAGTTATTCTTTGGCACCAAAAAGAAACTTGAGTAGCCTCCAGATCTGTGTTGGTCTAACGGGACCTACTGAATGACTCATTTGACTAGCATCTTTTTTATTTCTTGCACTGCTGCCTTCCGTTGGGTGGGTGGCACACCTAGAGATTTTCTTGAACAAGAGAGATAATAGAGAAAGAGAATCACATAGCCAGCCTCTGGTTATGATTCTCTGCACCCATACATCTTGGTTGATGGACGTCCAGGATACAGTGTGCACAGGCAAGCATCCCCAAATTAGATCCAGCGTGTAACAATCCAGTAACCACTCAGGAGTGCTGAAAAGGCCTGTTGGAGAAATTTTTCCAAAAGTCTTGATTCTGCTGTCCATCTCTACAGCAGGGGTGACATCCACTATGATTGTCACCCCTCTGCCTTGGGGGGGGGGTCTTTTGCTACAAGTGGCCAAAGCAAAACCTTGGTACTTAAAGAACCATTATTTACTCCTACCTTTCTGTTTTCTGGAGGAGGTCAACGGGGGGGGGGGGGGTAAAAAAGCATATTTTGCTGGCATACAAGTTCTTTTCCTCGTGCTTGCCTTTAGACAGCATCTCTAACTTTAGTCCCAAAGTAGATCTGTGATAAGGGGCATTAATAAAGCATGTCTTGAAGTGTTCTGTGAAGTTGAATATACGCATCCAGTTAAACCTGTGAAAAACTATTCTGGTGCCTGTTGCTCTCAACGTGCCATCTGACGTGTTTCAGATAAAGCACAGACACTTTGACAAGGACCGTAAGGGTGGCAAACTGTGTGTTGACTGCTGTCTTGTCTTCTGCAGATAAGGACCCAGAGAGGGATTTGGACAGCTCATTGGTCAAATCCCTCTGAAAATGTGTAACATGCCATATAGTTCAGCACCCTGACAGAAAAGTTCACTGATGGGAATGGAGGAATGTAAGAGTGAACTTTGACCAGCTCCAAAGCTGCAGCTGGATCTGACAGTTTATGGATCTCTGGTGCAGGGGCAGAAGGACTCAAGCTTTTCATAGCCCTCTTCCAAGAGTCCTGTGTTTCTCTTTATGCTCCCGTGTCTTTTTCTTTTCCTTTTGCTGCAATCTGCTTCCCGTTGCTCTTTGCTAAAACTTTTTTGGAAACTGGTGAAGACGACAATGAAGACTGTGAAGAGGGAACTTCTTCCACTCTGACACAGAGAAGCCCCTTGAGCACCAATTTGTTGATTCTGTCAGTAATTGTCCTGGCTCCAAACAAGGCACAAAGAGCAGTCCTCATCCAAATGAGAATCCCCCCAAACAGTACTCGCATTTAGTTTTGGCATCCTGATTAGGAATCTTGTGCACACAAGCAATGCACTTTTTGAAATAAGGGGGTTTCTCCACCATCTTGATAACAAGGGAAAACCCACAAAACTCGACACCTAAAACCAACAAGAATAGCTCTAACAACCAGCAATAGTCTATACTAAAGAACAAATCTACTATCCAAATTTAGACAGTAAGAAGGAAAGAGACCACTCTTAAAAAAAGGTACCAAGAGGCAAAAGATTTTTTTTTATATAGGTAAGGGAGGTAATGAAAATTGGGAAGCAGAAAGCATTTAAAGGTGTGTTAACTCTGTCCCAAAAAGGAAGTTATGTACTCACCATAACTTTCCATCTGAGTAGTTGTACTTCATTTGTCTTCAACCTGTGGGATATGGATCCGTACCGGATCCTAGCTGGGAACTATTACTAGCAACAGCTCTGAGCTCCAGACTCCTTCCCTTACCCATAATACACCTCCACTGCCTTCCATCCCCAGATCAAATTTGCTGAACTTATACTAAGAACCCAACCTGATAATATACTTGTGACCTATACTGCAGCCTGTAGGCTGATCATGCGCCAAGGTCCAGGGGAAGGAGGGAGGGATGGTTGAAGACAAATGAAGTACAACTACTCAGATGGAACATTATGGTGAGTACATAACTTCTTTATCTGAAGTAGTTTACTTCATTTCATCTTCAACCTGTAGGACAGAGTCCGCAGCTACTAAACTCCTGGGAGACCCTCATGGAAGGATATTCTGGAGCACCGCAGAACCAAAGAATGCTCTCCTTTTGGAAGTCAAATCTAATTTGTAATGAGAAATAAAGGTATGAGATGAGGACCAAGTAGCTGCAGAGCAAATGTCATCCAAAGACACTCTAGACCAGAAAGCCGCAGATGTAGCCACGGACCTAGTGGAATGAGCTTTTACCTGACCTGGAGGAGACATGCCTCTGTCCTTACAGACCTGCAGGATGTATGAAGAAATCCATGTAGCTATAGTGAACTTGGAGATTGTTTACTTATATAAACCCTTTTTGGGGAAAACTAACAACTGATCAGATTTATGGACATTTTTTGTCCTGTGTGTGAAGACTGGAGAAAGATGGGCGAAGGTTGCCAGCCTAGTCAAATAGAATTTGATACATAATTCTATCATTGGTAAATTTAAATGTAAAATACAGCCTTGTTTCTTAAATGAAAGAAAACACTGTAAAATGTGAACGTCAAGATTGTTGCAACATTGCCATCTGCTGTAAGGAAACCTAAGCCAAGCATTTCAAATGTTCTTTGAAGTTAAAATTATCTAAATAGTGGTGCCGAAGCGGCTGGCTGAACACACTCTTTCTATTGTCTTAACTTAAGGAATAAATGCTAGAGTGTATATGTGAAATGTCTTTTATTGTTGTAGTTTCCTGAGCAGGTGTTAGCTTGCTAAATAATGCAGTTTGTTTGCCTGGGAATGCCAGACTAAGTGTCAAAATGATGTAATCCGTATACTGGGAAAACCTAAGTGTCAAAAATTATGTAATTTGGGAGAGACTAGCAGAGCTGTTTGTTAGTAAGTTTAAAAAAATATTGTTCAGTGAGAGACTGAGCATTTTGATCTTGATATCTAGCTTATCAGCACTCTGCCTGTTGTCTTATGTAAGTAGTGTCTTAGAAATATGTTTTCTTGTAGTAATAGCTAGGAACTTAGAAGAAAGTTAGACAAGTGTTTATCTGTTATACCAGAACTTTCCTAGTGTATTGTTTTAAGTTTCTGTATGATCACTGAACTCTTAGATATCACTCTGGTGTAGCAGTATTGTCTTGTGTTTTAATTATTTATTATTAAATATTTTAAAAACCTTTACCTGTGGCTGGTTTGTGTAGAGATAAGTAAGCTCTAGAGTACATTGCATATTTATAGAGTTTATTGTAATAAGCCACTCTAATAAGCATTAGACTGAATAGTCACATTGCCAATTGGATAATAACATTGCACAGTAATAATTGGACACCCTTTTAAGGGCCTTTGTGTAGCTGATAAGTATTAGATGGTGGTGGCAGAAATTACTACCGTATAGTCTGGGTAAAGGGGCACAGCTGGAGAATCTGCGTCAGCCTTTCCCAGGAGTGTTTGTGAAGTTATATAAATATTTATCTCAAAGCGTGTGTGGTGTGTCAGCTACCTGGGCAGGGACACGAAGCACTGGTGGGACAGAGAGGGTACTGGAGGTTAGCTTGCCAGCTAGGCTGAGATCTGGACCCTATAGCTGTGCCAGTGGGGAGTCTTATTGGGGACCTGGAGAGCAAGGGAGCAACCAGCCCCAGACTGACTGTGATCTGTATGTGCACTTAAGGGAAATTGTACTTTACTGTGTGTATTTATCCTTTCCTCTTATACGAGACGCCCTCCCTGGTGGTAGTGGTGAGGACTGAGGCTCCTTGATTGCTGGGCCAAGGCATGGTCATCACACTGTGTAAACAGAATTGTAACTGGCTATGAACATCCAACATATGGAGTTTGTATTCCATCTTGTTCGCACAACTGGGAAAAAAACACAGGCAAATTAATAGTCTGATTGATATTGACAGGTGATGCCACCTTAGGAAGAAAGGATGGATTGGTTTGAAGGGAAACTCTGTCTTTATGAAAAATCATGTACGGAAGTTGTATGGACAAGGCCTGTAATTCTGAAACCCTTCTAGCAGAGGTAATAGCCACCAGAAAAGCGGTTTTCCATGATAAAAATTTTAGATCTGCAGTTGCAGCAGGCTCGAAAGGCAGAGCGAACAAAGCTTGGAAACAATAGCAAGGTCCCACGGGGGAACAGGATCTTTGACCGGGGGGGGGGGCGTAACAAAAAGGTGCCTTTGATAAAGGTTTTACACAGTCTGGAAGATGCTAAGGAGGCAGAATTCTCACCCACATGAAAATGAGAAATGGCAGCTAACTGAACTTTGACAGTAGAAGAACTAGCTCCGTGCTGGAAAATATCAGCTAGAAAATCAAGAATAGCGGAAATGGGGGCCGTGAAAGGGTCTAAACTCTTATGAGTGGCCCAGAAAGAAAGACATTTCCACTTGCTGCGATAAACCTTTCTGGTCGAAGACTTATGAGCAGCTATCAAAATAGATCTAACTGAAGAGGACAGTCCGGGAGTCCTAGCAATTACGGGAACTGGAGCAGCCAAGCCGTGAGCTTCAAGCTGTCCAGACTGGGATGAGGCACCCACAAAGGGTGTGAAATTAAATCCTGAATGGGATCTAGGATCCAAGGTGGAGCCAGAAGGTGAGACCAAAGGAAGTTAAACCATACCTGGCAAGGCCAGAATGAGGCAATGAGGATCACCTTGCACCTCAGTAGACAAGCTTTCTGCAGAAACCGCGGAATGAGAGGTACTGGTAGGTAAGCATACAGGAGACCGGGAGGCCAAGTATAAACTAGAGCATCTCTGTGGGACTCCCCTGGCAGGGGATTCAGAGCGAAAAACTTGCTGCACTTTGGAAGGAGATGCAAAGAGATCGCAGCAAGGCTGACCCCATTCACTGAAGATCTGTTCTGCTACTGACAGATTCAGAGGCCACTTGTAAGGCAACAGAATGGTCTGACTTAGCCTGTCCACTAGGATGTTGGACCATCCCGGAATGTGCATTGCGATGAGAAAGAGACCGGTGGAGATCGCCCATTCCCACACTCTCACGGCCTCGCGACAAAGGGGGAAAGATCTGGTCCCTCCCTGTTAGTTGATATACCAGACTACTGACATGTCTGACTGAATGGCAATCGTCCCCAGAGGAAGAAAAGCATGAAGGGCCTGCAACGCCAAAAGGACCGCAGTCATCTCTTCTCTAGGACATTGATATGGAAGCTGGTCTCTATGGGGGACCACAGGCCTTGGAATGTCCTGCCCGAGCAATGCACCCCCACCCGAGTTGGGAATCATCCGTGGTCACTGTGGTTTGGGCTGGGGCTGGAACAAAGGGTTGTCCTTCCAAAATGTCTGGAGAGCTCAGCCACCATATGAGGGACGACCAACACACTCGACTTAGAGATGGATAGAATAAGTCAATGGCAGTTCCAACAGGGACCAGTGAACCGCTAGAGTCCACTGAAGAATCCCCATGTGTAACCGAGCACACGGAAGAAGAGTTATGTTCGCTGCCGTCGACCCTCAACACTGATTCTGCTGTTGGGAGATGAGAACGGTTGATCAGGGAGACATGCATCCTCAAGTTTTGAACTCTCTCCGAGGTCAGGAATATTTTGCACTGAAGAGTATCTATCCTGGCACTGATGTGGTCCATCACCTGTAGAGGATCTAGGAGAGATTTGGATGTGTTGATTGTGATGCCAAAACTCAGGGCAAGTGTCAGAAAGTAATCCCTGGTTTGGGAAAGTAGACACCTGGTGCAAGCAGTGAGGGGCTAATTGTCCAGGTACGGATAGACCTGAATCCTCTGAAGCCTCAGGTGAGCCGCTACAACCGGCATCACTTTGGTAAACATCCTGAGGGCTGTGGTGAGACCAAAGGGTGGGGCTCAAAATTGATAATGATCGACTCCTAGCCGGAAGCGGAGGTACCTCCTGGATCTTCTGTTCATTTTTATGTGATAATAAGCATCCTGGAGATCTAACGAGCACCTCCAGTCGCTCTCTTGCAGGTACGGCATGATGGACTGTAGTGTGACATCTGGAACTTCTCTTTCACGACAGACAAGTTCAGGGTAGAGAGGTCTAGAATGTGCCTTAAGTCCCCCATTTTCTTTGGCACCAAAAAGAACCTGGAGTTGAAGCCCGATCCGGACTGATCTGAGGGGGGCGGTTTTGATGGCTCGTTTTACTAGCAGCTTGGAAATTTCCTGTGCTGCTGCCTCCCTCTGCGTGGGTGGAACATCTGGGAGGTGTCTGGAAGATATGGGGAAACCCATGAAGGGGATAGAGTATCCTCTAGATATGATTTGGAGCACCCAGCCGTCCGTTGTTATGGACTCCCATGCCGCTGGGTGCAAGGACAATCGTCCCCCGACTATCTCCAGAGTAGAGCAGTCGGGCAACCCCTCAGGGTTGCTGCTCGGGTCTGTCTGAGAAATGTTCTCAAGACACAAAGTTCCACGGACCCCCCCCCCCTCTGCCTCTGGGCCAGCGTCCATTCTGTCTCCCTCTGCCTCTGGGGGAAGAACAGCCATGAGTGGCCCAGGAATACTGAGATTTCGGGAACCACATGTTCTTTTACCCTCTCTGGTTCCGAGAAAAGGACCTCTGAGGGTTAGAGAAGCGGATTCAGATGGCAGACAGTGTTTCCCCATCCTTCTCACGCTGGACTAGTGTCTCCTTAACAGTCTTACCAAAGAGTGTATAGCCGTTATAAGGGGCATTGGTAAATGACGCCTTAAAGGGTTTGTAAAACTGACACAACTTGAACCAGGCGTTATGCCTCAAGAACACTCCAGACGCAGCCATCTTAACAGCTCCTTCCATAGCAAGGGAGAGGAGTCGCATGGACGTATTAGATACCGCTTTTAGAGTGGCCATCCTCGCGCTGAGAACGAAGCCTTGTCTTCCTGCGACATGGACTTGAGGGGGGAAGACTCCTCCAGTTCCTTTATGAGGTCCCGTTGGGGTCTAGTGACATGGGCCAAATAATTAAGCGCCCTGATCAAAAAGGTAGCTGAAGCATACACCCGCTTCCCTAGGCAGTCCATCATCCGTGACTCCCGGTCAGGAGGGGGGACTGAGGAACTCTCCCGAGCAAGTTCCTTCTTACTGGCTGCTGATACCACCATGGCATCCATGGGGGAGCCCTTATTCCAGGATGGCCTGTCAATGGGGGGGGGGGCTTAAAATTTTATCAGGTCGTTTGGGGATAGGCTCCATGGTATCTGGTTCCTTCCATGCGCGCGAGATGACGAAATCCACCAAAGGAACCGCAGGAGGGGATACCCAGGAAGTAGACGGGCCCATGCTGAAAGCCTCCAGGAACACAGACGCATCAGAAGAGGGCTTGGGGCAGATCTCAATGATGTCTCCAAAGGAGACATCCTCGGGAGGTGATCTTGGGGAACCCTTTCCATCATCTAAATCTGTGTCCTTGGTGAGGGACTCGGGGGAGTCCAAGAGCCTCCTCTTGCACGTATGCTTGCGAGGCACATCTCCGGTGGGGCTCTCCGGTAGGCGTTCGCAAGCCATTTGTTCCTCGGGGGGAACCATCTGGGGCTCTTCGAGCAGGGGCTGTCCCCGCTGGTAAGACAATGGGGACCATAGACAGAGCCGGGGGGGTCTGGGAGGAGTCCGAGGGGGTGGTCAGGGTTCTCGCTCCGACGGAGAGGACCCTTTCTACCACAAACACCGAAGGAGAGTAAACCTCCTGGGTAACTAATAAGGAGGCCGGTCTCCACGGGTCAAAAGCAAGAATTGGAGCGAGACCTGAACTGGACGGAGCTCCGAGGGAGGGAACCTGGCCCAATGTTGGAGCCGATGGAAAAGGTTCCATTCCCTCAGATCGGACACCCAAGCTCAGGCTCCAAGAGCGGCTTGGATCTGAAATGCTTCAGGCAGCTGTTGGCATCGAGGAAACAAATACCGTCGGCACAGACCCCCTGACCAAGGCCAACCTCAGATCCGAGTACTCCGAAGCCGAAGGTTGGATCGAGAAGGAGAAATGGGTTGAAAGAAAGGAAGTGAGCTCCCCCCTCCAGAGGAAGGGGGGCTGGCAAGACCCCCATCTGGATCTGTGTACGGATAAAGCACATCATCTTATCCAGATCCATATCTGACAATGAGCGGGTTGACCGTGACGAGGCTACGGACTCCGACCTGGCGGTTCAGGGTGCCGAGGCCCCAGAGACTGGACGTGCCTCCTCCGGCTCCGGGGAGAACTTCGGGGATAGGAGCCGAGGGGAGTCATTGGTCCATGGGGTTTTGCTAGGTGAAGCGAGGTCCGAGGAACTCTTCCTCTTTTCCCTCATCTTCGACTCTCTCTCCCTTTCTTCTGCTCCGCTACCACAGGCTTAGATGCAGGAGTTTGAGTCCCAGCCTGGGAGGGAGGAGAAGCCAGAGAAAGAGAGGAGGGAGAGACAGTCACAACAACTTCTGTGACTGAAGCCGAAGACAAGGAAAGAGTCAGTAGGAGGAAGAAGACCTTTGAGGGTCAACTTGTCCTTCCTATCCTTTAAGACGGGGGGGGGGGTTTGAACCCCGCACAAATATTGCAATCCACACTAAGGTGGGCTAGACCCAAGCACAACACACATAGTGTGTGGCCATCCACTGGGGAGAGCTGATGGCAACACTCTGTGCAGCGCTTAAAGACAAGCTTTTCAGCCATACTAAGGAGAACGAAAGCCTTGAAAGAGATAGGCAAGTACTTTCTTAAAATCACTCACACAAACACCCACTCACCACGCTAATCTATAGAACAACACCGATGGGGGGAGGGGCACCACAGAACAAGCTAACTTTTTATCTAACGATGCAAAAATGATGGGAGGGGAAAAGGGGTACCTATGCTAACCTAATCTGATGAAAAAAAGTGAAAGTTTTTACTCACAGAAAGTTAAATAACCCACTACTAGCTGGAGCTCAGAAGACACGATGTATAAGCAAATTGCAGCAAACGAGATCTGGGGATGGAAGGCAGTGGTGGTCTATTATGGATAAGGACAGGAGTCTGGAGCTCAGAGCTGATGCTAGTAACAGTTGCCGGCTCGGATCCAATACGGATCCATACCCCACAGGTTGAAGACCAAATAAAGAAAACTACTTCAGATACACCTGACACCCAAAGAATTGAACCTACAGATCTGCATCCAAAGCACTACAGTGGCAAATGAGATCTGAAGTAATTTGGTACAAGCAAGGAATTGTGGGTAGAAGGAGAAGCCTTAGCCTTGGATCCAAAATCCTAGAAAGGCCGAAGTCAGATCCGAAAGACTCTGAAGTACCCATTCACTGAGGATAGCTAGAATGTACCATATTGGATGCGGAGTTATAGACATTAAATTGGCTGAAAAAAACTAATTGACAGCTCAACTAATTGAATATGCACTATAATCTATCAGACACATTTAAGTCAATGAAGTTGCTGTACATCAAGGAAAGACTTCTGAATCTCCCTTAATGAGCATGAAACAAAAGCAAAAAAAACATGCTGTCGACATAATCACTGAAAAATAAAAGAAACTGGTAATACATACTGCAATTACCAGTGTCTTTGACAAAATATAACTAAATATGCAATCACTATATAACTTAGAGTTGCCCTCACGTTGCAGTCTGTGATCTGCAAAAGGAAGAACTCTAGCATTTGACCTGCATTCACTGGTAAAAGTCAGTGAATAAGGATACTGCCGTTGCAGCTAACCTATAAGCATTAACACTTTTACTAACTAAGCATGCCTAATCACTTTATTGTACCTCAATCTGTTATGCAATCAATTAGTTGTATGTTTTTTTAATATATTCAGTGACTGAAACCAACCTTCAATAATGTGCAGATTCAACCATCTCAGTGTACTCATATTTATATTTATATTTTATTATTTACATCTATTTAGATACACTCACACACACACACACACACACACACACACACACACACACACACACACACACACACGGATCTACTTCCCTAGACTGAAATATCATAACACCGAAATTCAACGACAAGACGAAAACATCGCAAAATTACAAATGTTAACAAAGCAAAAGGTTTGAAACAATGAATCAACTAATGTGCATGTTTGGAAGTCACTGGAGGATTTGAATGGACGTCGCACTAAACACAGAACCTATGTATTAATACGGGATCCATTCTAAATCTCAAAATACTGAAAGATCGACTTTCAGTATCTCGAGACTAAAATATCGAATGTGCAGTTAACCGAAACTGCACTTTACCAAGTGTTACATTACCAAATCTGCTGTTGGGGTGGGGTGTTGTGGCTTGTGTTTGCTGTGCACTGTGGTTTGGGAATGAGATATGGAGGATGATGTGTGGCTGTGTATGGAGATTCAGGTAAGTTGTTAGTGTGTAAGGGTTTTGGATAGGGTTTTTTGTTTTGTAGTGTTGTGGGAAGTTTTGAGAGTTGGTTGGGTTAGTATGTGTGTGTTGCTGCTGAAGGCAGCATGTTTTTTGAATGTGTAGTGTGTGTGTGTTTTTCGCGCGTGTGTGTGATGGTGTGCGAAGTAAGTGTAGGGTGCTTAGCGGTAGGTTTTTTGTGTCTACTATGGTAGTGTGACCTCGGAGTTGGTATATTTAAGTAGCGGGGTATGGGGGGGGGGCTTGTCCCCCTACTTATGCATAGGTTTTGTAGGTGTGTGTGTTTGGTGTTTTAGTAAAAGTTTAGGGGGAGGTGGTATTAGTGATGTTGTGGTGGAGGTTATATTACCGAACTAAATGTCACTTGCTGAAAATTCGGTATTTTGAATTTTCGGTACAGTGACATTCAGTTTTGTAATATTTCAGTATCGTGGGTGTTCGGTATTTAGATCTCGAGATACTGCAAGTCGATCTTTCAGTATCTCAAAATTTAGAAGTAGACCCATTAATACACATAACTTAAACAAAAAAAATACAACTTTTCCAATGGTTTTGCAGGGGACAAACCCCCTGCACCCCCCACACCCCCTGCAAATTATACATACTAACTCCAGGATCGCACTACAGTGGGGGAAAGGGTTAATTTCCCGATCCTCACTATACAGCGATCTCTATTCACAATCAGTAATCATGAAAAATTTTTCTCTTACATATTATGTTACACTGAAGATGTCTGACTTTAGCGCAAAGTCCATTCAAATTCTTCGATTATTTCCAAACATGCGCATTACTTGATTTGTTGTTTCAAACTTTCAGCTTTGTTAAAATTCATAGATGTGTATTTGCGATGTTTTCATCTCATCTTTATGAGCTTTGGTGTTATGGCATTTCAATCTACTCAAGTAGATCCACACACACACACACACACACACACATATATATATATATATATATATATATATATATATATATTTATTTTATTAAATAAAATAAAAATAAAATAAATAAATAAAATAAATATATATGGTTTACCTTCAAAATGTCGAATGTCATAATGTCTAATGTTCATTTGGTTGAAAAATAACATCTAAACCCAAAACATTGAATGATCAAAATGTCTAAAATCATTTAATCGAAAAAGCAATGAGATCACCTCTGCACCCCCCCACGTGGGGGGGGGATTGTGCCTCCCCACCCCTACTTAAATATACCAACTCCGATATCGCATACAGTGCAGAAATGGGCAAATTCAATAATTTCGACATTGTGAGCTTAGACTAATTTTATTTCAACATTTTGATCATTCAATATAGTGCATTCAATCAATTCATTTTCAACCATTTAGCATTCAACATTTTGAAGGTAAACCATATATATATATATATATATATATATATATATACATGTGTGTGTATATATATATATATATATATATACACACACACACATACATAAAATCTGGGTTTGGTGACAATCACTGCATGAACACAGTCAGCAAATGATGAAAACAATTCCCTGCAAGTTCACTTAATAGCATGGCCTACTACAGAGAAGAATTTTTGTGAATTTGCTAAACGTAAATTTATTAACACTGAGGAAGCACTTTGGGAAAAAACAAGTACCTGTGAATTACCACACAGGTGGCAGTACACTAAACACCAAACGTGTGATGAGAGATTTAGGGACACAGGTGGACAGTTGTCTCACCTTCGATATCCACATTGCCACAACAGTCAGGAAATCCTTCTATGTGGCACACCTCATCACTAAGGGCTTTTCATCCAGAAAAAAAGGAGGTCATTGTCCCACTGTACTCATCCCTCATTAGACCATTATAGAATACAATGTCCCGTTTGGTATGTACCTCTCAAGACATCTGCAACAACTGGAAAGGCCGCAGAAATACCGCACTAAAAAAATTACAGGCCTAAAGCAGATGCCCTATGCTGACCGTCTAAAAAAACTCCAGTTATACTCTGACACATATCGTCTACTCAGAGGTGATCTCTGCTTAACATACAAGGCCATATCAAACCCAGAGCTTTTGGACATGCTACACTTAAAAAATCCCAATCCCTCAGAGCCACACGCTCAAGGGATCTAAACCTTGTCATCACAATGAACAAAACATGCTGGAGGGATAGGTTCCTGACCCAGAGACTCCCCAGACTCTGAAATAAACTGCCCATACATGTCAAGTAGAGCACCTCTCTGGCCCTCTTCAAAAGGAACCTTGACGACTGGATGGGAGATAGGAAATTCACCCTGGGGATCATGTCAGTTGCTCTGCTATGACAGGGGTCCAGGGAAGTAAATATTGTGCGAAGAAATAGCCAGGGAACTGTTATGGCTAGGCTTGTATAGGCCCTAGGGCTGATAGCCTAGTACCAACCTATGAACCAATGAACAGAAACTACTCAGTGAAATAAACAAAGGCAGAAAGCACCTACAAAGAGACACATGAGTCATAACATCCCTAACAACTGCAATACAGAAAATGACAATCTATTAACAAGAATCCGCTACGTCAGTGAATAAGAAGTTATGTACCTACCATAACGTTCCATGTTAGTTGTCTTCTCGCCTTCTTTCTTGCTGGATGGGGTTCGGAGCCGATCCTCAGCTCCGACTCAGCAATCTACTAAAGCTCGAGAGCTATTTACTGGCTCGAGGCCCTCCCTATATCCCACAATGCTAAGCGTCAGATCCCCAGATCTCGTTTGGCAGAGCTAACACCAAGGAAAGATTCAAGGACACCTGTCCAACCACAAGGAAAAACTATAGTACAAGGACAGAGGAGGACACAATGTACATCAGAGTTGTCCAGAGGAAGAAGGCCGCAAAAGGGGACTCTTCTCGGTCTGTCCAGGCTAGGGGGAAGGAGGGTGGGACGCAAGAAAGAAGGCGAGAAGAAGACAACTAACATGGAACGTTATGGTAGGTACATAACTTCTTAATGTTAAGTTGTCTATCTTGCCTTCATTCTTGCTGGATGGGACAGCGTCCCTAGCACCTTAGTCCTGGGTGGCTCATCGGAACAGACTCTTGAGCACAGTGGAACCAAACTCAGCTCTATTTCTATAGGCCACATCCAACTTATAATGCGAAATGAAAGTATGAGGAGTGGCCCAAGTGGCTGTGGCACAAATAGATTCCATTGGTAGTCTTGCTTGAAAAGCTACCGACGTAGCTAAAGCCCTGGTGGAATGACCTTTAGGTTTAGCAGGGAGTTCTTTATGTCTGAGCTGATAAATCAAGGTAATAATAGAGGACAACCACCTGGATAAGGTTACTTTGGAAACTGGCAGTCCTTGCTTGCCCTCGGCATAGGATAAGAAGGGTTGATCTGATTTTCTTATTTGCTTAGTCCTGTCCAAGTAGAAATGTAATTGCCTATGAACATCCAAGCGGTGCAAATTTTGTTCAGCTTTGCTCGAATAGTTAGGAAAAAAGACAGGCAGATCAATAGTCTGATTCAGATTTGTTTCAGAAGGTATCTTGGGCAGAAATGAAGGATTAGGCCCAAGTGAAACTCTGTCCTTATGAAACACAAGATAAGGAGGACGAATACAGAGGACTTGAAGTTCCGAAACTCTCCTAGCTGATGTGATGGCTACCAAAGAGAGAGTATTCCAGGAGAGCAATTTTAAGGAACAGGAAGCCGTGAGGTTCAAAGGTGGGGAGAATCAAGGAAGCCAATATCAATTTCAAGTCCCACGGAGGCGGGGGATCTCTGACCGGGGGCCTAAGCAACAAAGTTCCTTTGAGAAAGGCCTTGCAAAGTTTGTGGGACATGATGCTGGTTTCTGAGAGGCCAGCACGGAAATTTGCAATAGCAGCTAATTGGACCCTAATGGTGGCAGAGGAGGAACCAGCTTGAAAGAGCTCTGCTAAAAAATCTAAAACATGATGGACAGGGGCTCTAAAGGGGTCAATATTCCTAGCCTCTGCCCAGAAAGAGAAACGTTTCCACTTAATAGCATAAGTTTTCCTGGTGGCAGATTTGTGCGAAGAACGTATGATTTCACGCACCGGCTGAGAAATTAGCGGAAGCCTGGCTAAGGTTGGAAGTGGAGCAACCAAGCTGTGAGGTTGAGAGACTGAAGGGATTGGTGCAGCCCGACTGATGGACCAAGATGTCTGGCACTGGGTCCAGATTCCTCGGCTGCTCCAGCAGGTGATGATGCAGGAACAGGAACCAAATTTGTCGAGGCCAGTAAGGGGCAATGAGGATCATCCTGGATCTCAATGCGGTTGCTTTCTGAATTAGCTTGGGAATAAGGGGAAAAGGCAGGAATGCATACAGAAGACCCCGGGGCCAATCGTGAACTACAGCATCTCTGGGGGAGTGCCCGGGAAGGGGGAAGAGAGTGAAGAAGTCGTCGCACTTGCTGTTGAGAGGAGTTGCAAAAAAGGTCGCGGGAAGGTTGACCCCATCTGCGGAAGATTTTGTCCGCTACTGATTGATTGAGAGACCACTCGTGAGGCATGAGAATAGCTCTGCTTAGCCTGTCCGCTATGATGTTGGACCTCCTGGGGATGTGCGTTGCTATCAGAAACCGTTGAGAGGAAATCGCCCACTGCCAGAGTCTGAGTGCTTCTCGACATAAGGGATAGGACTTGGTTCAGCCCTGCTTGTTGATGTACCATACTACAGACATATTGTCTGTCTGAACTGCAATAGTCCCGGTGGGTAGAGAGTCCTGAAGAGCTTGCAACGCCAAAAGCACCGCTCTCATTTCCAAGACATTTATGTGCAGATGGTACTCTAGAGGTTGCCAGGTGCCCTGGACAGTCCTGCCCTGAAAATGCCCCCCCCGACCCGATCAGGGAGGCATCCGTGGTCACTGTGGCAACAGGAGGAGGAAGAACACACGGTCTGCCCTGGAGTATTAGAGGGGAGACCATCCACCAAGCCAGGTGGTCTTTGCATGATTGAGTGATTATTATCTTGTGAGACATTGGGAGCTGTTGAAAGGACCATTGAGTGAAAAGCATCCACTGAAGAAGCCGCATGTGAAAACGAGCCAGTGGAACTAATATGATTGCTGCTGCCATGAGGCCCAAAGTCTTTAGTACAAATCTGGCCTGAATCCTGTTGCACTGTAGTAAGACCAGCACGTGTCAGCGGATGTCTGACACTCTGTCGATAGGAAGTCTTGCAGAAAGGTCTTTTGTATTTAAGCTTGCGCCTATAAAGACTATAGACTGACAAGGCGACAATGCAGACTTTTCGAAATTTATTGATATACCTAGCTCGGAGCAAGTTTGGATGGTATAATCCCTGGCTCGTAGTAGCTGATGCCTGGTGGAAGCAGTGAGGAGCCAGTCGTCGAGATATGGAAACACCTGGAATCCTCGCCGTCTCAGGTGAGCCGTAACCACTGCCATACATTTGGTGAACACCCTGGGGGCTGTGGTGAGACCAAAGGGCAGAGCTCGGAATTGATAGTGACTGGCTCCGAGCTGGAAGCGGAGAAACCTTCTGGAGCGCCTGTTCATTTTGATATGGTAGTACGCATCCTGAAGGTCTATGGAATACATCCAATTGTCCTGACCCAAAAAGGGTAGAATGGACTGAAGCGTGACCATCCGGAACTTTGTTCTTTGAACAGACTTGTTTGGCCTGCTGAGATCCAAAATGGGTCTCCAGTCCCCTGTCTTTTTTGGCACCAAAAAGAATTTGGAGTAAATTCCGGATCCTTGCTGGTCTGCTGGGACTGGTTGGATGGCCCGTTTTTCTAGCAGTTTTGAAATTTCTAGCACTGCTTGTTCCCTTAGACCGGGTGGAACATCTGGAAGGGACTTGGTTGTTTGTACCAGGGTGTGGACAAAGGGGATCTTGTAACCCTCGGATATGATAGACCGTACCCATTTGTCTTGTGTGAGGAGTTGCCAGGCTTCTGGGTACAGTGACAATCTTCCTCCGACTGCCTCCGAACTCAGACAGTCGGGCATCCCCTCAGGGGTGCTGAAAGGGTTTGTCAGAGAAAGATTCTCTGCTACCCTGATTTTGCGGGCCCCCTCTGCCCCTCGGGCGGTGTCTATTATTGTTCCCTCCCCTGCCCCTGGAGGGAAACTCACCACATGTGTCAGGCACGACTCCCTGGGGTTTCCAAAACCACATTTTTCCACTCTTCTGACCCTTGGAGTATGGTCTAGAGGGAGTGGAGAAACGGACTCCCACGGCAGAGAGAGTCTTGCCTTCCTGCTTACACCTGGTAAGGGTATCTTTCACCTGTGGTCCAAACAGAGCCAAACCATCGAAGGGGGTATTGGTGAAGGACGCCTTAAAGGGGTCAGCAAAGTTACATAACTGCATCCAGGCATGTCTTCTCAAAGCCACTCCTGTACCTGCGGCCCTACTCGCCCCATTGGCTGCATAAGAAATGAGCCGCATGGAGGAATTGACAATAGAATTAAGGGTCGCCAGCTGGGAGTTAATCTTATCTTGAGCCCCCGCAGCTGATGGATCCTGAAGGGTGTCAGCCAGCTCCTTCTTTGTGGCTGCTGAAACCACCATGGCATCAACAGGGACACCCTTTGTCAAGAATTGCTTGTTGGGTGGGGCTGTAATAAATTTAGTGGGCCTACGGGGAGTTGGTTCCACTGTGTCCGAGGCTAACCACGCCTTTCGAGCCACTACTTCCAATAGCGGGTCAAAAGGTGGAGACACCCAGGAGGTGGAAGGGCGAGAATCAAACACGTCCAGGTAGACCGACTCATCCTCCGAAGGGTTAAGGGCAGTCCAGTTCCCCCTCTGCTTAAGGATCTCTAGGATGTCTGAAAAGGAGACATCCTCAGAGGGGGATCTTGGGGACCCTTCCGAATCCTCCAAGTCGGTATCAGACGTGACTGACTTGGGGGAGTCGACATGTTTCCTCTTACATTTTCTCTTCCGTGGGGGCTCCTCCGAAGGATCGGGGGAGTCCTCAGAAGAGGAAGATTCGCCCAATGTGGTGACCTGGAGCATTTGCTCTCCACGCTTGGGGTCAGGAGAATGGTCAGAGACCGATGCAGGCACCATGGGGGGAGGAGCCGAAGGGGCTGATCGAGGGGCCGACTCAGGAGCCAGCACACTCCTCATGACCTCGAAGGCGCCCCTGTCAGGTAGAGCAGAAGGTCCCCGCTCTGAAGAGAGGAGAACCCCTGCCGGCACAGAGAGGGACGGCTCCAAGGCCGATGTCGGGGCTGAGCTCACCTGCGCCGAGGCTCCAAGAGGGAGAATGGGGTCAGACAAGGGTCCGATACCACTTGCCCCCTCGGAGACAACGAGGGAGTCTCGGCGCCCAGATCCCTCCAAGGACGGAACGAAAGAAGAGATCAGAGCCGACGAAGGAGCCGAAAGGTGTGGCATCGGTTCCAACGTTACCAAGATTTGAGCCCCAACCAGCTCCGGCTCCGAACAAAAGGAGGGAGTCGGAGGAAAAACTGCTGAAGATATCAGGACAGCCACAGTCTGTTGAGATGGGCTGGTTAACATTTTGGCCAAGGCCTGCGATTTAAGGAGTCTACTGACCACCCTCTCTAAGTCATGATCGGATAGCCTGGAAGACTGAGATGAGTGGGACCTATGGCTTTTTTCAGATTGGAGCAATGGTGACCATGGAGACGAATGAACCGATTCTAGGGAAGGGAACCTAGAACGTTTTCAGCTCGAAGACTGTTCCGACACCAAGGTCGGAGCTGAATGAGGTCCAGAGGTGCTGGCTCCAGCCGGAGCCGAAGAGGAGGCAGGCGCTCCCACCAGGCGACGGCTCCAAACAGGGAGCCGATGGCTTGGTGGGCTTTGAGGATTTACCTGACGAAGGCTTGGTCGGGGATCCTTCTGGCTTAAGTAAGCCTCTCAGGATGAGCTTGTTCCTACACTCCTGCAGGACTCTCGGGCTGAAGGCATGACAGACCAAGCAGGAGTTCTGCAGGTGTAGGGGACCCAAGCAATAAACGCAAGAAGTGTGACCGTCTGTCAGAGACATCTTCTGACAGCACGAGTCACACTTCTTAAAACCTGAGACTTTGGTATTCTTAGACATAGTGGATACCAAAGAAGAAAAGTCACTAGTGCTTGAACACACAGGAAAAACGCACACACACACACACACACTCGCACTAGTTAAACTAACAATATTAATAACTACACAGCTATATACTAATGCCAAATATATATATATATAAATATATACAAAAACTACAAGCCTACAAACTGTAGTAAAGTAGAAGAGCTAAACACTAAGAAAAAGGGGGGGGGAGAAACTCTCTAACTAAAAACGAGTTTCTGAGAGGGAATATTAGGGAGTAAACAGTGAATTAACTAACCGGAAAGCCATATATATAAGATAAGGTTGTAGAAAAAAACTAAAGTTAACTTTTATACTAATATTAGAAGAAAAGATTAATATGACCTGGAGCCAAGTAAATTCACAACCTCGTAGCTGAAGCAGCAAACAAGATCTGGGGATCTGACGCCTAGCATTGTGGGATATAGGGAGGGCCTCAAGCCAGTAAATAGCTCTCGAGCTTTAGTAGATTGCCGAGTCGGAGCCGAGGATCGGCTCCAAACCCCATCCAGCAAGAATGAAGGCGAGATAGACAACTTAACATCAATGTTTTCATCTACTTCTAATATTGTCTGTAATGTAGCTAGAAAAACTCTCCAAAAGAAAATGAACACAGCTTGCTACAGTATAAAATAGCTATCACAAATAAAAACTACGAAACAGCTACAGACGCTCAAGACTGAAGAAGTCTTTTACAA
The DNA here is from genome assembly GCF_019279795.1 of Protopterus annectens. NCBI lineage: Eukaryota > Metazoa > Chordata > Ceratodontiformes > Protopteridae > Protopterus > Protopterus annectens. The sequence goes on along the minus strand of NC_056725.1, from coordinate 1,867,855,874 downwards.
GACAAAAGTGCTCACTGAGATACTGTGTTAAGGAAACTTTTTTATTTTAAAGTGTAGTTTTGATTCTTTACAGCTGTTTTGCCATTTTTACTTGTGACTGTTTGCAATGCAGTATAGGATGTTCCATTATGAACAATCCACTCAATATCTGAAGAACACCCTGAACATACTTCTGTCACACTAAAAAGATGACACCCTCCATAATGTTAGTATAGCAATTCTATCCAAATGTGCAAACAACTGCAATATTTTACACAAATAGGGGGTACGGCATCTTGCTTTCTTCTTTTGCATATCCCCACCTACACTACACAACATCCACTAGCTTTTCAGTTGGCATTAACAGAAAACAAAACATAACATTACAATCAAATATTACAGTTTCAACTAATACAACCCCATTCCACTGCAGAGTAGATCAAATGTCTAGCTGACAAAATGACACAGCCACATACCTAGTTAATGAATTATACATTCAACCAAATTTGCTTCTACCACACATACATACACACATATAAGCAAGTTGTCTGGTAACTGAGACCAAAAAAGGGGAAAAAAATGAAACAACTGTGGCCACAGACACTCTAATAAGCTTTAGAAAAAAATTCCCATAGAGAAGTCTACTGAGGTTTAATGTTACAAGAAACAACACAGACTAAGTGTTACTCTTGAAAGACAAAAGCGCTTAATTTTTGTTGTTTTATTTTTTGGTTTTGTATACAATTACAGCACACTGGACTACTCTGAAAGTTTTTCCTGTGTAACTAAAGCTCACTGGACTGTCAATGGCAGGAGATTTTCCATTTTTCTATTTTTAATAGCTCCACAACTGTAAAAGTGCATTTATTTTATTACATTATATCAGATGAGTAAAATGAATATAACTTTACTTCAGGCAGTGAAGGCTTGTAATATACACTCTTTTATAGCGGAGCGCTCTGTAATGGATGCAGTATTACACTGCTTCCATTTGTCCCTGTGGATATCCAACTTCCTAAAACGATCAAGCTGGGAGACTGACATCCATTCACCTGTTTCCTATCCATATAAAACTTTCCTGCAAGAATGACATTTACAATAAATATCTGTAATGACTTGCTCTGCACTCAAATGGGTGTTAGAGGTTTCAGTACCACAAGCAGTCAGTCAAAGATTCCTCAATTTTGTCAATGCAAATGCCTTGGAACAGCTAGTCGATACCCCCACAAGAGGTGATAATATCTTGGACTTGGTATTAACCAACATGAGTAACCACTGCAGCATCCCTGCAGTATCATCCTCCCTTGTAAGATCTGACCATAAAACGGTCACGTTCAAAGTCACCATCTCCCCTGACCCCCTCCCTCTAGCTAGGAACAATAAAAAAAACTTCTCCAAAGCTGATTACAGCCTCCTGAGGGATGGTATAAATAGCTTTACAGCAGCCACCCCCCTCTAGGAACCGGCACCAGTAACCAGAACTATACCAAATTACTATACAAACATTTATATCGATGCATGGAATCAGGAATATCTGACAGGACTAAATCATCCTCCGCAAGGAAGAGTAAACCTGTCAGGTGGACATCTGGAATAAATAAACTCTATAACAAAAGAAAAAAATTGCCCTCCAGGACCAAGAAGGAGCAGGTGCCCAACTGGAAGCAATCTCAACTTAGCCTAAACAAGCAAATAAGAGCACTAGTGAAATCCTCCAACGCAAACTTTGAGTCCAGATTGCCCACATCCACTACAGACAATCATAAGGCCTTCTTCACATACGTCTGTAATCTCAAAGGTAGCACCCACATCTGTTCAGAACTGGTGGTTAAGGGCACCACATACACAAATGCCATAGATATAGCAGTCTTGCTGGCTGACAGAGCCAGTGAAAGTTTCACCCCTCTGTCCCCCCATCAGTAAATGAGGATATTCCCAGTACCTGCCCCCTTCCCCTTATATCTAGAGATCAGGTCATCACTGCTCTCTCAAAGGCAAAAAATACAGCCTTCATGGGACCCGATAACATCCCAAGCTGCATCGTAGATTAACTCAGGCAGGAACTTGCAGCAGCATTAGCCACCCTATTCAACCCAAGCCTGAGTAAAGATTTTGTCCCAGCTGAGTGGAGGATAGCCACTGTCATCCCTTTACACAAAGGTGGAGCGTCCACTGATCCAGGAAATTATAGACCCATCAGCCTAACTAGCCTGGTCTACAAGGCCATGGAACGGATTATCATGGACCTCATTAACAAGGACATTGGCAACCTCCAAACACTCGATCCCACACAGTTTGGCTTCATCATTTTTTGAGACAGTCACCAAAGCCATGGATGAGGGGAAGACAGTGCACACTGCCTACCTTGACCTGGCCAAAGCCTTCGAAGCTATTCCCCACTAGGGTATAATAGACAAACTCTCTCAAATAGGCATCAATCCATATGTTACCAGATGGGTAGCCAACTGGCTCACTGAGAGAACCCACCTAGTCAATATAGGGGAAGCCACCTCAGGCAGTAGACCCGTATGGAATGGCATACCCCAGGGTTTGGTCTTGGGGCTACTGTTATTTGGGATATACTTTTCTGAGGTACAGGCCAAAACCAGTGGGCTATGGCTGACCAAGTTTGCAGATGACTGCAAGCTGGGAGCTGTCATCAATTCCCCTAGTGACGTGGACATCCTCCAAGAGGGTCTCACCCAAACAAATGACTGGTGCCAGAAACATGGCCTCAAGCTGAATACAAAAAAATGCATCATCATCCCCTTTGGGGAGAGAGATGTTCCCACAAATTATCACACTAATAACAAAGTTCTAAGCATGCAGTCAGTCGTGAGGGATTTGGGCACCCAGGTTGATAGCAGCCTGACTTTTGACCACCATGTTTCTTTCATTGTATGGAAAGCTTTTTACATAGCCCACCAGTAAAGGTATCTCATCCAGGGACAAGGAGGTCATAAAATCCCTGTATTCTTCCTTTATAAGGCCCATTACTGAATACAATACCCCATTCCACATGCACCTCACAAAGCACATGCAGCAGCTGGAGAAACCACAGAGGTTCCTCATCAGGAGGATCCAGAGCCTCAAAAATCTACCATACACATATAGGCTAAAAACCCTATCCTTCCTACTCTGTTTCATACAGACTCCTCAGAGGTGACCTCTGTCTGGCACACAAGGCGATCTCGGACCCCACCTTGATGGGACTGCTGCATATCCACAAGTCAAGTTCCACTTGAGTAACCCGTACACATGGCCTCAACCTGGTCTGTGACCTCAATAGAACTTGCTGGCGGGACAGACTTGCGTCCCAGAGAGTCCCCCATCTATGGAATAGACTCCCTCCTCCATGTCAAGCAGAGTACCTCTTTACCCCTTTTTAAGCTCAATCTGGATAACTGGACGGGAAGTAGAAAAAACATCACTGGGATTCCACCCGTCTCCCTGCTAGACAGGGACATTGGGTGCTGATTTGTTTATGCATGGGCTAAACCCTTAGCTAGGCTTATAAGGGCCTCAAGGCCAATAGCCTAGTAACTTCCTATGACCATATGACTGATCCAGTTTCATGACTGTTACCAGAAGGGGATCTAGAAGTAGTGCAGGTATAAGAACTAAAATGAGGGGGACTGTAAAACAGCAGAATATGCATGCATCCCTGGCAAAAAGAAAATTGGATTCAATTGCAGCTATGTCCTTGTGTTGGTGTTACAGAAAACCTTTTATAATTCCATGAACTGCAAGAAGACCGAACTAGTTAACACTTAAGAAAATAAATCCAGACAGTTCACTGGAAGGCCTGACAGAACAATGAAAACTCCAATACTTTGACCATATAATGTGAACACAGGATTCAACAGAGAAAAAAGTGATGCACGGACAGACTGAAGACAAAAGAAGAATGAGCATACAAACTAAAGTGGATGGACACTGAAGTAGTAAAGATAAATCCCCAATTCACCCAACAGGCTGCCCAAACTACTGCCCCAGACCAAATTCATCTTTCTTAATTACCCTATCTCTATCTACCTCACTCCAAATTGCCCATTTACTTTCTAAAAGTAAATCCCATTACCCTCTTCAACTTTCTTTCCACACTCAAGCTTGCATATACTGTATTTTTACAAAGTCTGAATGCAAAGTATTCTGCTCAAATAAGCCTGTCTGCAAGATTTATTATACTCACTAATAGTTCTAACTACAAGTCTAACTTTTTCCATGGTGCATATATTTATACATTGTAATCTGTCTACTTTTTAAAGAAATGTTATGTATCCTCTATTTTGTAAAATGTTAAGTGGCTAAGTTTGCTAATTTTTTATGCATATTATGTCTTGGAGCTTTTCGCCACAGGCCTCCGCTGAAAATGGACTTGTTGTCTAGTCGTACGTTCCCGGTAAACAAATGTAAAATAAAAATAAATAAAATAAAAAGAACTTAAAGAAGCAGTTCTTGACAGACAGGCCTAGCATGCTAAAATCCTTTGGGTCAAAAAGAGCTGTATTTGACTAAATAACAACTGTCCTTGTTTATCTTGTCTAAACTTCCATATGCATTCTAAAACAATTGAAAATTCTTGCACCTTTGTTTACTGCTTTCATTACTTCATCATGTTTTCTACACAGTAAATCTGGCACACACACATGCATACAGATTTTATGCACTAATTTTACAATTATTTTAGATTCTCTCAATGCAAGGTTTGATACTTTTTCATATGTAAGTTATCTGAGCCACCTACTTCAATTTTCTTTCCCAACTATAGAGGGTATCATTAATTTTAAGAAAAGATCAGCTCATGAGGTTTAGCTGTTATATGATATTTACCATTTTACTGTACCTACTATACCTTTTACATTACTTTATAAATGCAAATACCTTTCACAAGTGAATGCCGGATACGCTGATATAGGAACTGATATTTATCTCTTAGTGGAACCCGGACATCTTCAGCCTCAGGAAAAGCCTTCACAAAAATCTCTGCCACCTAAAACAGTATAAAAAACAATGAAACTCCCTGTGACAGTTTTTAAATGAAAGCAAATGTTCAAACTGTGTTTACTGTACTTAAGTTTGTCATTGGAATATTTATACAGGTGTTCGGAAAATGGGGGATAACAGATTGTACAATCAAGAGAAAAAAAATGAATACAAGGAGTGCTGACAATGTAATAACTTCTCATTATGGAGTTTACTGCATAGGATTAAGCTTTATTGTGCAATTTTCGGTTTGATTCCTTCAGTTTCCAATTCCCTACTGCGTGATTCCAAGGAGCACAGGCACTTGTACAATTTTCGGTTTGATTCCTTCAGTTTCCAATTCCCTACTGCGTGATTCCATGGAACACAGGCACTTGTGCATAACATGCCTACCCACTTAACAAGTAAGTACCAATAACTAACTAAATAAATTAATAAAATCACTGAACTGCAGCTCTAGAATACCTCTGTATGTTGAAAATACATAACTGGCAAAATATCTCATGGAAAGATCATAGGAAGTTACAAGACTATTGACCCTGAGGCCCTTACAAGCCTAGCAAAGAATTTAGCCCATGTTCCAACAAGTCAGCACCCTATGCCACTGTCCAGCAGGGACATAGGTGGAATCCCAGGGGTGTATTTTCTGTTCCCCATCCAGTTATCCAGGTTGCACTTAAAAAGGTTTAATGAGGTACTCTGCTTTATGTGGAGAGGGAGTCTATTCCACAAAAGGGGGAGTCTCTGGGACACAAATCTTTCCCACCAACAAGTCCTACTGATGTCACAGACCAGGCTGCGGCCTCGCATGTGGGTTACTCAAGTGGAACTTGCGGATATGCAGCAGTTCCATCAGGGTGGGGGTCTGAGATTGCTTTGAAGGCCAGACAGAGGTCACCTCTGAGGAGTATGTAAGAGACTGAGCAGAGGGACAGGGCTTTTAGCCTATCTGTACAGGGTAGATGTTTGAGGCCCTGGATTCTCCAGGTAAGGAATCTCTGTGGTGTCTCCAGCTGCTGCATGTGCTTTGTGTGGTACATGGCGAAAGGGGCACAGTATTCAATAATCGGTTTTACAAGGGAAGAATACAGGGATGTTATGACCATCTTGTCTCTGGATGAGATACCCTTACTAATGAGGTGGGCCATGTAGAAAGCTTTCTGTACAACGGAGGTAATATGGTGGCCAAATGTCAGTTTGCTATCAATCTGGGTTCCCAAGTCCCTCATGACTGATTGCGTGCTTAGTGCCTTATCAATCTGATAATTTGTGGGGACATCATTCTCCCCAAAAGGGATGATGATGCATTTTTTTGGCATTCAGTTTGAGGCCATGTTTCTGGCACCAGTCATTTGTTTGGGTGAGACCCTCTTGGGGGATGTCCACATCACTAGGGGAATTGATGACAGTACCCAGCTTGCAGTCATCTGCAAACTTGGTCAGCCATAGCCCACTAGATTTAGCCTGCACCTCTGAGAAGTATATCCCAAACATCAGAGGCCCCAAGACTGATTCCTGGGGTACACCGCACCAAAGTCTTTTTAAACTAATTTGGAAAATAAATGTTGCAACAAAATACATTAATAAACAATGAATCATTTATAGGATTAATAATAATGAAGTACTACTTATATACATTTCATGTGTGCATACTCAAACATATATACAGATGTTCACATCATACCTCTCAACCTCTTAGAGCAAGAGATCTAGACAAAGCCATCAATAAAAGTGGGGACAAAGGTCCAAAAATAGGGACCATTTTTAAATATTGTTCTTACAAACTTAGAAAGTTGAGAGAGTAACAGGTTTTGCATTAGCAAGAATTTTCTAAAGGGTATGAAGTCTGAAACTCAAAATGTGCATCAGTCTTTAATTATGTACCACTAATTTGCCAGAAAAACACAATTTTATTAAAAACAGACCAAAAATCTGAGGCAAAAATCTGGACATTCTGCAAAAATCTGTAAAGTTGAGAGGTATGGTTCACATATGTGCTTGTGAACACATTGATTAGATTATGAAACATTGACAACTGCCATTTCTGATACATACTATATCAAACTATATGATCAACAACTACATTACATCATGAAAAAAAATCATTGGACTACAAAGATCACAAATGTAAATACTATGCTTTAAATTTGCGATCAAACACAATCATTAAATTAACAAACATCCACCTACCAAACAAAACTACAATATACATTAAAACACAAATAACAATCTACATAAAAAACAAATGCTGCACTATAGGAACCTGCAATAGCAACAATTCAGGAATTATGTTTTATGTGGGTGCTTCCACTCTCCGATGTCAGGACTCTGTCCCCATCTTAAATAATGCACACTTCATGGATGCACTAAGCTTCCAAAGTGAATCACCAATATTTCTGCTATAGCTAACCATATGTATATCAGCCATAGCATAAACCAATTAATTCAGCTATCAATGTATTGTGCAGAGTAACTTGTACTCAACGAAAATACTTTTTAACCAAATGAATGGCGGAATGGAACCCATACACACACACACAAACATTTATATATATATATATATATATATATATATATATATATATATATATATATATACACATGTATACACGAGAGAGAGAGAGAGACTGTAAACTACAAATCTTAGGAGACTGTTTTTACCTTCTCAACTGGAGGCAGTTCTCCAATAAGGCTTAGAATTATATCTTGAACAGTTTCTTCAATGTTCATAAATCTACAGAAAGGCAGCATACGACAAGCCCACTCCAGCGCATTTAAGCAATGTTCAGTTACAGAAGCATCATATTCTATACACACCTCATGATCCTAGAACAAGAACAAAACAATGTATGTTTTTCCATAAAACTGAAGTATCCAGTGATCTTTAAAAGAACTCAATTCAAACACAATAATAATATGCATACTTATTTATGCATTAATAGAGTAGCACCCTTTTCTGAAAGAAATGTGAACATTAAATATTTATCAATTACCATTGCCAGTTCTGGCTCCCTGCCAAGGCATCAACTCATTTGTGATCAATTCACAAAACTGTGACTACAAACAAGTGAAACCTCAAGAAAGTCAGCACCATTCCAAACCAGAAAAACAGAAAAAAAAAAACAGTTTTATATGGGGCAAATCCTCCTATACCTCTGACTACCTATATTTACCAACTCCAAGGTCACACCATCACAGGTAAAGGGGAAATCCCCAGTAGACAGGCAAAATGATCTAATGGGGAAAATTCAAGCAGCTGCATACTATTTATTAGCCACATGAGTGTTAAACATCTGTGTTTTGTGAACAAGCCTGGCTTCCACAGCACCATGGTGTACATTGGGCCTTAAGTGTGACTCGGGTAATCCAGGCTCAGTTAGTAAATCAGACACCTGATGGAACTGGAATGGAGAGAGAAGAAATAAATAGGCTAAGCCTGCTTGCCTATCCCCAGAGGCATCATGGTCAAGGGAGGATGTTGGTGGAGTTAAAATCAATCATTTGACTCTGACGAACACCATTGGACAGAATGATAGCAAGATCAGGTAAACAGACATATCTAAGGGGGTGTATCCTTCCTTGGGTTAGGGCAGGGCCTCTACCACTAAACAATGATATGCATCTAATTTCTACTGTCAGCATGATGCACATAATGAGGCAAGGCCAGAACCTATTCAAGCTAAGTATGCCTCTGTGATTAGCAGTGATGGCTGGCAAACTCACTCATCTCCTGTGACAACCCTGTCATTTGCTATCTAAAAGAAAGGGGGTGTTGACTCTCAATCCTTTGGGATTAAACACTTCGGTAAAATGCTGAAATTAAGAGTCTACAGATCAGAGTGAGATGGGACTTCAATGGGTTTTACACTTCACTACTATAATGTGTCTTCCCTAGTAACCCAAAGCAAAAAATATATATACTTACAAATAATTATGTACACTACATCAGTAATAGAAGATTTACTGTATTCTGAAACCAAACTATGACATTCTGAATACGATAATGTTCATGTTAGGATACCTGAGGGGTCCTCACAAGCTCTCTTGCAGTTTGATACTGCCTGCAACAGTGGCACAGCATATCCCGAACGTGAAGCATCCAACATAAAGCACAAAGTTCTCTGAAACAGCCTGCAAAACAGCAGACACACAAAAAATAATACTTAGAAAACATAATGCTCCAGACCATCTTTGAACAAACATGTTCTTAAAAGCTTTATGCTCAAGAATGTTGCAGGGCAAACTGAAACCTAAAATTGTTACATCAGCCGGAAAACAGTAAATAATTAACACCAAAACTAGAAAGACAAACATCTGCCAATATCAACGGCTGGTTTGTGAAGCACTACTGCTGCATTAGGGTGCAATGGCCTGAAGTGATGGCACAGAAGATGACGTAATACAGACAAAGGGGTCTAACAGATGTATTAATTTATAAAATGGATTATCTGATAATGTAAAGCACACATTAGTTAATTAATGACTCTGAATTGAGACTGAATACATATATGAAAAGCACCAAGTCTGAAACATAGAAAGGATGGACATATACTAATGAATTACATGCTCCCTGCCTGTTTATGTGCATATATAAGTAAATCCTCATTTAAAGTAGCATAATCCAGTATACAGAGTGCTTGCACACACCAAATTCTCAATTTTGTACTGAAAAACACACAGGCAATACAAATACATTTTGTTACCCAAACCAAGTCAAACATTTCAAAAAATGCAATATTCTGTTTTAGAAGTACAGCAAGACACAATCAGAGTAAACAATAAGCAATTTTACTATATGACCAGACCCTGAAGGCACCTGGCCTTTGACACCTTGCCCTTCAATGTCCATGGATATGCAGTAAAGTCTGTATGATAGATACACTAAACCAAACTTATTTACTTTGATGTCAAAAGTACAGTTGTGTAAGTAAACTTACCATAAGAGTAGATATTCGAATGATCACATGTGGCATGTAGTTCAGCGCACATACAGCAAACACAGCTGAACAGTAAACCGGTTTCCCAAAATGTTCCACGGCCTGGGACTCTCAGTCTGGTGGATGGACCGCAGAGCTCTCCTGAGCGAGCTCTTTCTTTGTGGCTGCTGCAACCACCATGGTATCAACCGAGGATCACTTAGACCAATGTTGTTTGTCAGAAGGTACACTTAGAATTTTATCAGGTCACTTAGGGATGGGCTCCACCATGTCGGGTTCCTTCCATGCCAAGATGAAATCAAATCCACATGGGAATCCGTGGGAGGGGACGCACAGGAGGTAGAGGGTCCTGTGCCAAACACCTCCAGGAACACCGACTCATGCGGAATGGACAGACCACCCCCTCCATGCTGGCGAAGGATTTCCATGATGTCTCCAAAAGAGACATAATTTGGGGATGATCAGGGGCAACCTTCCCCTTCTTCTAAGTTGGTGTCTTCTGTGAGGGACTCCGGAAGGGAGTCCAAGTGTCTCCTTTTACATTTATGTTTCCAAGGGAGCTCTTCAGGAAGGGTCTCTGGGGAGGACTCAGAATTTTCTGGCCATTCCCGGGGGGGGGTCTTCCTGGGGCAGAAAGGCAACAGGCTGTCCCTGAGGAGGCAGGATGGTAGATTCTGGACCAGAAAGAGAGGGAGCCAAGACAGACTCAAAGGACAATAACGTCAAGGGTCTTAAGGGATCTGAGAGAACCCTCTCCACCATGTCAAAAGCAGAGGGAGAATGAATCCCGGAAGCTAGGACCATGGCTGGATCTGTAAGCCTCTGAGTCGACGGGGGAGTAGGATCTGAACCTCCAGGCATCGAGGCTCTGAGTGGAAGGGGCCAACCCTGAAAACCTTGAAGCCGATGGCATTCCTTCGGATCCGGCGCAGAGGCTACAGCTCCAAGAACCAGACAGCTCCAAGCTAGTCAGAGCCGAACCACTCAGGGCAATGGTCAGCACTGAGGTACCTGGTACCATCGGTGTGGACCCCTCGACAGCGAGACGTCTCAGATCCAAGGACTCAAAAGCCAGAGGTCGGATCGGAGAAGGAGCAATAGGAAGAAAGGCAGACTGCATGCTCCCAGCCCCACAAGGGGAGGGAGCAGGCAAGATTCCCATATCAGTCTGGGTCCGGATGAATTTCTGCATAATCCTGTCCACCTCAGCTTCCAGAAACTGCGGGTGGACCGGATGGAGGAAGTCACGGATACGGGCCTCAAGAGGCCGATAACTGTGATCGGCCTTGAGAGACCTCCAGCGAGAAGCAGGGTGACCGGAGCTGAGGGGAGCTCGGTCTAGGATCCGGGTGAGTCATAGCTGGGGGCTCAGTCGAGGGACCACTTCCTGGGCCTATCCCGCTCTTTATGTCGGTGCTTCTCCCAGTCCTTTGCCTTCTTGGCAGGAGGTTGAGTCCCAGAGGCCGGGGTGGAGGAGGAAGCAGAAGTAGAAGCAGAGCCCTCGGAGGGAAGGTGAAGAAAGAAGGCCCTTCAAGATCAATTTATTCCTTCTGTCAATCAATGTGCGAGGGTTGAAGCCCGTGCAGATCGAACAGGAGGCTCTGTGGGGGGGGGGTGGGCTTTTCCTCAATGCAGACAAATATTAACTTTATTTAACAACTTCTGATGCTGTTCCCCTGAAAGCAAAGCACTGTAAAGAGATGCTTCCCATTCAGTGAAGATAAAAGGAAATGATCCTTCCTGTAACAATCCTCCTTCTAAGGAAATAAGGAAATCTGCCCCTTCACAATTTGCTGTAAAGTTAAAGGACTTGTAGATATCACAGTCTTTGAAAGAGTCGCTTCCCCCAGCAGTGCAAGAAGCCTTAGTAATGGTTCTGGGTGCCATTTTTTTTTTTTTTTTTTTTTTTTTTTTTTTTTTTACCAGTAGTGACACTTACTAAACAATGCTTCAGCCACTGTTAAGACCTAGAAAATGTGGTATGAAATATGGAAAAAAATATAACGAGAAGCACCAAAACAAATTCATGATAAAGTGATCAGTAGATCACTGCAGAAAATCAAAAATTTCTAGTCAAACTGTTAAAACATTTCCTTAAAACAAGAAAAGTATGTACACTATGAAAATGAATACTAGGTAAGCTTAACCCAATACTGGAACAGAACAGAGGGAAAGGATCCATCATTCTCTTTTAAGGGTGTTTCTCAAACATGATAGAAGGAAGAGGATCTCAAAGTATAGTAATGAAAAACTTGTCAAAAGCTTCATCCTGGTGACTGTGAGGAGTGTTCAATAATGGACAATGACCATATGATACACAGCCCAAACAGAATCTATTTTCTGTGCGCTAGCTATGCAGAAAAGCACTGTTAGTAATCAACAGAAATGTATAACTACTCAGCCGAAAAGAACAGAAGCAGCAGGGTTTAAGGTGAAGATGACAGATTATGCAATGTGTAGAGAAAAGTTACAGAAAATTCTGTAAGTTAATGATTGTAATATACAGCACTAACACAGGAGCAGAAAATCGAACCAAAATCTAAAACAGAAATGACTGTCCAACGGGTCAATCAAACAAAACATTATTTCTGAGGACAGCATGGATGCTATCTTGCCGTTTATGCATGGAGTGTTAACTGAATCTAAGTAACCAGAGTATTGGTTTTAAGAATTCATTTAAGGTTACACACCTATTACTGTTACAGATACATTATCAAGCTGGCAGTCTCCACTGTGTCCACGTCTAAAGAATCCTTTACTAATTCTGCAATAATTAAGCAGCGATTCCGGAAAAGGAGATAATGAAACCATCGAACCTTTTAAACGAATCTGAAAGATAAATGAGTAAAACAAATTAAATATAGCCATAAATATGACAAAATCATTATACTATTTATGTTTGAATAGTAATCCTGCTTCATGAAAATAATATGCAATAAGCATTCTCATTTTGAGGTGATCTAAAAATATAATCCGGTGCACAATAAATATGAAACAATTCACTTATTTAGTTTGTGCAGTATACACGATAAATTAACACCTATTTTTTCTGCTTATGCATGCATATTTACTAATGTATTTTTTCTGATGTGCACAGGCTAGCCCATTTACCTTTTCAAGTTTTGATCAGGGCACAAGGTACTAAAAGTGCAAAAACAGCAACAGCAGAGTAAGACACATGCAGCAGCGAAAGCAACTTGAGTCTATTGTCATTAACACTTTCATTCACTAAGTCTTTTTAAGTACTGTCTCGGCATTCTGATCCTGCTCTTCCTCTGTATCTGAAGCAGTTTCTGACTCACTAACATAAATAGTTTCATTAAAAGTGACATTTTCCAAAAAGTCATATTTTACATTACCATTCTACCCAAGTGTTCAGTTATTTCAAACAATATCTGGAAGTGAAAAAAATAAATCTGGAGAAAGCTAAGAGGTTTAATGCCTTGAAAAGAAATGAGAGTCAGATTTTGAACAGCTTGGAGTTGAGGAAACAATTAGCAATAAAAAAGCAAGATAAGGGAGAGGCCAACAACAGTTATGCATATAGACCACTATAAAATGGCATTGGCTTGCCTTTTAAAAGATGAAACTACATATAAAAACTTAGTACAGATTTTATTGCAGTTATTAATGACATATTAGTGTTATTAGAGGTCCTACTATGTAATAGTAACATCTCAGAATAAGTTTATAGGTATTTACAAATATAAATGCCCTTTATAAAAATGATAATGGTGCTAGTAGAATTTGTGCTAACAAACAACAGGGTCATGGCAGGTGAAGAAAGTACAGTGGTATAATTAAACTTCACATAACAACAGATGTTTGAATTATCACTGCAGTAGTCCTAGCTATATGTGCTAAATACTGCCACAGATACAGCAGCTGGCCAGCTTCCAAAGCTTCAGGGATACTTCCACATGACCAAACTGTCTGGCAGCTCAAGCTGAGCTGGCTAAAAGATAAGTTTGGGTGCCAAGCCTTTCAGAACTTTACTGCCAACAAGAGGGGGAAGGCTCAGCCCTGAAAGGACAATGCTAGAAGAACAAAAAATAAATAACCACACCATGTCATAAACAGGACACAAAAAAACAAGGGGGATTGATAGGAGGGAGCAGCTACTGCAGGCAGTGATCACTCAAAACATCTACTGATATGGTAAGTTTACTTATACAACTGTATTATATTCATCATATTGATCACTGCTGCAGTAGCCTTAGTAATTTATGTAGATTATCCTAGCTTACTACATTTGTCAGGTGGAAAGAGAAGTATCCAGGAGCCCCCAGAGAATGGTCCAATAATCTGATTTAGACATAGAGAAGGAATCAAGTTTATAGTGCTTTGTAACGGGATGGACAGAAGACCAAGTAGCAGCTTCAAAACTAACTCTAGAATCCATCCCTTTTCAGAAAGACATAGATGAAGCCAAGGCCCTGGTAGAGTGGGTCTTGATCCTGCCTGGAATAGTTTTGTTGTAGTGAGTACAACAAAAGGTCATAGCCTTAGATAACCATTTGGAAATAGTCTGCTATGACATATGTTGATCCGTCTTCTTACTTTCCCAATAAACAAACAAATGAACCAAACAGCTGAAAGATTTAGTTCTGTCAAGACAGCACCCAAGTTGTCTGTGGACATCTAAGATGTGGAGAATCCTTTCTCCCTCATTTTTGGGTTCAGGAAAGAAAATGGGGAGACAGATACTTTGGTGTAACATAAACTCTGATACCATTTTAGGCATAAAATAATGATTAGTTCTCAAAGAAACCCTGTCGTCGTGGAAAATGAGCTAGGACTAGCTCCCCATAAGAGTTTGCAACTCAGATACCCCTCTTGCAGATGTCAGAGCAATAAGTAATATTGTTTTCCATGTTAAGAACCTTAAGTCAGCCAGGTAAGCTGGTTCAAATGGATCTAATGTTAGCTTATCTAACACAAAATTAAGATTCCAAAGAGGGTCATTCGTCTTCTTGGAGGCCTCTAATGCAAAACCCCTTTCAAACACATTTTGACATGAGAATGCACTGAAAGAGGAGGATCCATTAGCAAATGCTGAAATGGCAGATAAATGATCCTTGTTAGATGAGTAAGAAAGGCCATAGGCTAGTAACTCACATGAATATTGTACAACCACAAAACAACTAGACCCGAAGAGGTGCAGGTTATGTTGTCAGCACAACTAGAAAACCTTTTCCATTTGCCAATATATGATTTTTCTAGTAGCGGGCTTTCTTGTCTTCATTAGTACCTGTTGCATGTCCTCAGTAAACAGGAGTCTAAATGGAATTAAGACTGTATCGTCTAGGCAGTCAACTGAAGTTGACTGCTGACAGGGTGGGTCACAAATACCCCTGTTCTTGTATGAGAGTACCTAGTCTGTGAGGATGCTTGTGATAATTACTCCTGGCCATCTCCAAAACAAAGGAGAATTATGGCTGCCTGGGCCAGAAGGGAGTCATCACAATGATCTTGCGGGATTTCTCCTGTATCTTCAGAAGTACCCAGGACATTAGTGGAAAGGGTGGAAAAGCATACACAAGAACATTCCTCTCCAAGTAAAAGAAAAGGCATCTTGTCTTCCTTTTTGTATGAGGTCCTGTAGCAGAATGGTGCAAGCTTATTGTTCAAAGAGGAGGCATAGACGGATACTTCAGGAACTCCCCAAATATGGATCAAATCTTGTAAGATACTCCTAAGCTAGTTTCCATTCATGAGTGTTGGCCCTTGTCCTGCACATCTTTTTGGCACACAGTTTTACTGTGACAGAATGTAGGATGCCTGTAGAGTGAGACTGTGCTGTGAAAATATATCCCAAGCTACCATGGCTAGTCTGCACATGGGGTACAAAGTAGTTTTCCCCCTTGCCTGTTGAAGTACCATATGACTGTGGTATTGTCTGTAATAACTTAGAGAGGTCTTAGTGACTAGAGATGAATCAGACAGTTGAGTGCCTTGAATAGGGAAAGCATTGCTTTTATGTGTTTGAGTCTGTCCTTGGTGTCTCTCACACTTTGCACTTTCATCCCTCCTGAAATTGCTCCCCAAAGTGCGAAGTATGTGTGGTGACTGAATGCTTTGTAACAGGGAGGAAGAAGGGGATACCTGGATTTAGGGATACCTGTTGTCTCCAAATGATTTCTCTTCTGACAAACCCCAGCAATGGGATCCACAAAGACAAGAAGTGTTGATGCTGGAACCCAAGTAACATCAGATACAACCGTATATTTCTCTTGTGAAGTCTTGCCAGGGGGTCCATGAGAATCACAGAAGTCATGAGACCAAAAATCTTGAGGTATTCCCTCGCAGTGACCACAGTCTGAGCGGATAGCCCCTAGACACAGATCTAGACATATATCTATTTTTTCCTGAGAAATAAAATCCCTTTGAACTGTGGTGTCTAGTTAACATACCAGAATAACAATGCTATGAGAAGGAGTCAAGAAAGACTTTTAAATGCTCTCTTGGAATCCCAGGTTATGTCAGAGATCTCTCATCCAACAGAGATTCCTGACAATTTGAAAATGACATTGCAAAGGCAAGCAAGTCATCTAAACATGGAAAAATATGGATACCCTATTGTCTGCAAGGAGTTCTAACTGGGGTTAGACACTTTGTGAACACTGTTGATGCCATGGAAAGCTCAAAGGATAAGGCAGAGAAAGTACAGTTGTGTACATTTACTATAAATGTAGATGCTCAAGTGTATTCACTGTTGCAGCCCACTGGCAGAGATAACCCAAATGTGATGACTGCAACAGTGAAACACAAAGAACATCTGATAATGTGATCCAGACACACAGAACCCTAAGAAATCCCTGATGTCTGAATGAATATGAATGCGATGATAGACATCTTTTAAATCTAATGTTACAAGGAAACTTGAATGAGGAAGAACAGGTAACATGTTGTGAAGTGATATTTTGAATTTGGGCACTATCACAAGCAGGTATAGGAAAGAAAGATCCAGAACTGGTCACCCAAGCATTTTCTTTCTTCGGCACTAAAAACATCCTTGAATAAAACTACTTTCTCACCTGGGAAGTGGAAATGCTTCTATCATTCTATAGGACAGCATGAGATGAAGAACAGTTAGAAACAAACGAGTCTGGTCTGGAGGATGAAGAATTACCCCTGACATCTGTAACCTTGAAGAATGATTTTCAGAACCCATTTGTCAAAAACTATTTTTGCCAAAGATAAAAGTGGAGATTCAGACCACCTAGAAGAAAAATGGGCTGTCAAGGGTGGAAGGGGGTGTGAAGATTGGGGAAAGATGGGTGAAGGCTGCCAGCCTAGTCAAATAGAATTTGAAACAAAATTCTATCATTTGTATAAATAAATGTAAAATACAGGCTTGTGTTTTTAAATGAAAGAAAACCCTGTAAAATGTGAACTTCAAGATTGTTGCAACATTGCCATCTGCTGAAAGGAAAATCAAGCCAAGCATTTTAAATGTTCTTTGAAGTTACAATTATCTAAAAAAGTGGTGCTGAAGCGTCTGGCTGAACACATTCTTTCTATTGTCTTAACTTAAGGAATAATTGTTAAGAGTATACATGTGAAATGTCTTTTAATGCTGTAGTTTCCTGAGCAGGTGTTAGCTTGCTAGATAATGCAGTCTGTTTGCCTGGGAACTTCCAGACTAAGTGTCAAGATGATGTAATCCCTATATTCCACTGGCAACCAGTACTAACTCACCTTTATCTGTAATCTTCTACAAAAACGTAAGCCATCAACCCCATCAGCCGATAAACTACCAGCAGAATATCTCCAAAAAGCTGCCAAAGCTATAGCCTATCCCATATCAATCC
This sequence comes from Protopterus annectens, assembly GCF_019279795.1. Classification (NCBI taxonomy): domain Eukaryota; kingdom Metazoa; phylum Chordata; order Ceratodontiformes; family Protopteridae; genus Protopterus; species Protopterus annectens. The sequence continues at coordinate 1,867,838,158 of NC_056725.1, read as the reverse complement.
TGATAAATAGAACCTTAAAAGAAGGAAGTATTCCTGCCATCTGGAAAATCTCACACATCATCCCCCTACACAAAGGTGGCTATTCTAACGAATACTCCAACTACCGCCCAATAGCCTTACTTTCTCCTTTTGCTAAAATAATGGAAAGATGTATCCATAAACAACTACTAGATCACTTACTGCAAAACAATCTATTTGCAAATTGCCAACACGCCTTTAGAACATTTCATAGTACTACCACTGCTCTCCCATCCTTCTCTGATAGTATCAATCATAACAAAAATAACAACATCCTCTCCACAGCACTCTTTATTGACCTTTCCAAAGATTTTGATATGGTAAACCACCATTTAGTTATAAATGTACTAAGATCTCTTTCCCTAGATTCACTGGTTATTCAATGGTTCCAATAATACCTTAACAACAAACAACAAGCTATGCTTTGGGACAATAACCTATCTTCACATCTCCCCGTTACACTAGGAGTCCTTCAGGGCTCAATTCTTGGTCCCCTCCTATTCTAAATCTATATAAATGACCTTCATCTAGCAATTACTCAAGCTACCTGTATTTAATATGCAGATGATTCTAAAATCATCTGCTCATCTAAATCCTCATCTGAACTCTAGTCCTTAACCCAGAAAATGTTTACTATAGTAGAAAACTGGTTTTTACAATGATGCCTCCTCTTGAACCCCAAAAAGACAAAACTATTGCTCTTCACACCCACCCGCAAGTCCAGCCCAATAAACTTCTCAGTCCTATCCAGTAATGGTACCATTATATCTCCAGACCTAACCACTAAACTTCTAGGTATAACAATAGATAATAAGCTTACCTATGAAACTCACACTAACAATACTATAAAAACTGTAAATAGGAAACTGGGCTCCCTTTATAGGATAAAGCCATTTCTTACTCCACCAGCCCATACACATTTAATCTCCACACTCCTCCATGCTTCATCCATATACACAAATCTGACTAAAAATAACCTCAACAAGCTGTCAAACTCTTATAATAACATAGCTAGATTTGCTACATCTTCCTCTTTCAGGACCCGCCACTGTCATAATCTGAAACAACTAGGCTGGCTTGAGCTACAAAATCAGCTCCATTATAACCAACTTACCACTGGCCATAACTAGAACTCCAATACTATCAAACCTTTTTACCCCATATAAAAACCTTAATACCTTAATCTCATCCAAGAAATTACTAGTATCCACAAGTATATCCAACAATATCTCTGGTGACTCTCTGTTCTCTAATGCTGTTGGAAAATATTGGAACCAACTTCCAAATGAACTGACATCACTGTCCTCTATCATTATTTAAACAACAATTGAAACTTTACCTGAAAACACACTGGTTATGCCCCTGTACAAACTCAGACTAATCAAAAATGGCATTGCTATCATCATCACTGCTGACCCAGTATTTCTCTACCATTACTTTTACTTTCATGGACTAATCCATATCTGTTCCTTATTCTACCCACAAAAAATTTCCTTGAGAATAGAGTTTCTAGCAAATTTATCTAATGTTCTGTAATAATTTTTATATTCAATGATTGAAATGTTATGTAATAATCTGCAAATAATTTCTGTACATGCATTTATATGTTAATCATTTTATGCTAATCTTTTTAAGTGGAGCTTATCCCCCCGGGCCTCTGCTGAAAATAGACATGCATCCAGTTAGACTATCCCGGTCAACAAATGTAAAATAAATAAATAAATAAATGTGAACACTGGGAAAACCTAAGTGTCAAAATTATGGAATTTGGGAGGGCCTTAGCAGAGCTGTTTGTTAGTATTTTAAAAACTATTCTTCAGTGAGAGACTGCCAGCATTTTGTCTTGGACCATCAACCCCAGTACTGCTTATGCTCTTTATGTATGTAAGAAGGATTATAGCACTATATTTTCTCTTAACATTAGCTAAAGATTAGAAAGTTAGATTAAGTGTTTTTCTTTGACATCAGACCTGTCCTACTGTATATTTTAAGTTTCTGTGTGATCTCTGAACTCTTAGATATCTCTGTGGTGTAGTAGTATTGTCTTGTGTTTTAATTATTTATTATTAAATATTTTAAAAACCTTTACCTGTGGCTAGTTTGTATAGAGATAGGCTCTAGACTACATTGCATATTTATAGAGGTTATTGTAATAGGCCACTCTAATAAGCCTTAGACTGAATAGTCACATTACTAATTGAATAATAATATTGCACAGTAATAATTGGACACCCTCTTTCAAGGGCCTTTGGGTAGCTGATAATTATTAAGCTGGTGGTGGCAGAAATTACTACTGTATAGTCTGGGTAAAGGGGTTCAGCTGGAGAATCAGTGTCAGCCTTTCCCAGGAGTGTCTGTGAAGTTGTATACATACTTATCTCAAAGTGTGGTGTGTGTGTGAGCTACCTGGGCAGGGACACAATGCACTGGTGGGACAGAGAGGGTACTGGAGGTTAGCTTGCCAGCTAGGCTGAGATCTGGACCCTATAGCTGTGCAAGTGGGGAGTCTTATTGGGGACCTGGAGAGCAAGGGAGCAACCAGCCCCAGACTGACTGTGATCTCTGTGTGCACTTAAGGGAAATTGTACTTTACTGTGTGTATTAGTTATCCTTTCCTCTTCTAGGAGATGACCTCCCTGGTGTTAGTGGTGAGGATTGAGGCTCCTTGATTGCTGGGCCAGGGCACGGTCATCACAGGGGGATCAAAGTCTCTTAAATAGTCATTCTGACTTATTGGACTATCCTTGATTTTGATATTTCCAGAAATCTTCGTGAAAACCCCTTCCATTTCTACTTAAATGTCTGTTTACCTGTATTTTGTTGAGACTATATTTTGTTTCTTACTAAAACTGCACGAAGAGTTACAGAATCCCTTGGAAAACCTGGAAAAGGAGGGCTGAAAAACCTTAGAGATTCCTTGTATCAGCTTACCCCTTTCATGACACTTTTTTATCACCTCTGCAGCAGAAGGGCCACAAAATAAATCTCTGTCCAAAGGAGAATTTACAGTCTCATTTTTACATAACTGGAAAATTCTGAGAATGCAGCTATGGAAACTTCCTCAAAACAGTACCTGTGGCCAAATCCCTGTAAGAATTATCAAGAGTCATACACGCACTGTTTATGATGAGTAGTGACTTGAACAATAGAAGAAATTAAATTATTTAAAGCAGATTTTTCATAACAAGAAACTGCAGATAAACATCCTTCACACTTTCACATTTAGTCAGAACAAACCTTAACATGAGCCAGACAATTCATAATTCTGAAAATCAAAGTTGGAAAAAGCATACACTTTTTTCCCCTATACGTATCAATAATCTTCCCATCCTTATCAAAAAGCTTAGATCTGGAACTGACCGAGTGCTTAGCAGCAGTGAAATTAGCTAAAGCTATAGCTGCTGAATCAGGTTTGGGAAAAACGTATAAAAACTTAAAAGACTGAATATCTTTACACATCCTATGTACTGTTTAGGGGCAGCAGGCTGTAACTCACACATCCTCCAAAGCTGACAGAACTGGAAGAATAGGTGCAAGTTCGGGAAATTCCTGCTAAAAACAACTCACAAAATTTACTGTGGGACTGAGAAACCTCAATGTTGTCCCATTGAAAACACCTGCATATTCTAAAAATATTCTTACAAAAAGACACCTCCAAAGGGAATTTCGCTGCCCAGCAGAGGAACAACACAAGCCAAATGTCGCTCTTCAAAAGTCTCAGAGGAGCACACTCTTTAGGGGCAGTATGCATACCTCTCAACGTCTTAGTGCAAGAAATCAGGACAAAGCCTGATGAAATGGGGGGAACAAAGGCCCAAAAATAGGAACACATTTTAAATACTGCTTTTATAAACTTAGAAAGTTACTAGAGTAACAGAGTTTCTATTAACATACATTTTTTGAAAGGTTTGAAGTCTGAAACTCAAATATATACCATTATTTAGTGACTTCAATCCTCAAATCACCCCAATGATTTGCCAGAAAACCACAAATTTTATGAGGAATAGACCAAAAATATGAGGCAAAAATCTGGAAATTCTGTGAAAATCTGGACAGTTGACAGGTATGGGCAATAAAGCTCTGAAGGGCTCAATGCCCAAACTTGATTTTTAGTCAGCGCAACTCAAGCTGCCACACACAGTTTGGGTGAGTGGAAGGTACCCTGAAGCTCTGGAAGCTGGCCATCTCTTATATACTTGGCAGGATATAACCCATATAGCTAAGCCTACTGTGGCAGTGACCAATATGATGATCATTTTCTGCAGATAGGGGGTTCTCAAAAGGCACCCTATGGGACACACTTATGCATGTGAATATTTAGCATATAAAAATGACAACCTGTTAAACAGCATGAATTCAGTAATGTGATAAGCTTTAGACTTTTTACTAACATTATGCTAATATAATGAACAACTAGAGTAACTGGATGTCGTAACAAAACTCTTAAAGGAATGCTATGCACCATTAACAACAGATGTTAATATGAGTGATATGGTTAACTTCCTAGATGTTACTTTCTACAAGTATAGTAAGTAACCAGAATTTAGAAGTTATGTACTCACCATAACGTTCCATCTGAGTAGGTGACTTCATTCGGATGCAACCTGTGGGTATCGGATCCGACCTCGGATCCGAGCCGGCAATTCAAAAGCTTAGGCTCCGAGCTCCTAGCTCCTCCCTCTTACCCATAACCCCTTGCCAAGCCCTGACTGACCTCAGATTGAGTTTGCCTCAAATACTGACCACAGTATACTAAAACAGCATAAATACTCGCTCTATAAAGGTCAGGGGGATGGAGGGATAGTTACATCCGAATGAAGTCACCTACTCAGATGGAACGTTATGGTGAGTACATAACTTCTAAATCTGAAGTAGGAAGACTTCATTCGTCTGCAACCTGTGGGACAGAGTCCCTAGCTACCTGAATCTTGGGCGCCATCATGGAAGGATTTTCCGAGCACCGCTGAGCCAAAGGATGCTCTTCCTCTAGAAACAACATCCACCTTGTAATGAGAAATAAAAGTATGAGGCGAGGCCCAAGTAGCTGCAGCAGATATCATCCAACGAAACACGGGACTTAAAGGAGGCTGACGTAGAAACTGCCCTAGTAGAATGAGCCGTAACCCTCTGAGGGGCAGGTCTGCCTGAAGTGTCATATGCCTGCAATATGCAATTAGCAATCCATTTAGACAGAGTGACTTTAGACACTGCTTTACCCAGAGCAAATTTAGCAAAGGAGACGAACAGCTGATCTGATTTCCTGTGGCCAGCTGTCCTGTTAATATAAAATCGTAATTGTCTATGAACATCCAATGAATGCAATTTGTATTCCCCTTTGTTTGAATACTTGGGAAAAAAGACAGGCAAATTGATTGACTGGTTAATATTGGATTCGGAAGAGACCTTCGGAAGAAAAGATGGATTGGTCCTGAGGCACACCCTATCAGGGAAGAAAGAAAGGTAAGGCGGTTTGACACAAAGAGCCTGAAGCTCAGACACCCGTCTGGCTGAAGTGATAGCTACCAGAAAGACAGTCTTCCAGGAAAGGAATTTTAAATCAGCAGAAGCTGCAGGCTCGAAGGGAGGAGCAGTAAGGGCCTGCAGGACTAAAGACAAATCCCAAGGCGGTACAACCTCCTTGACTGGAGGTCTTAATAAAAAAACTCCCTTGAGAAAGGATTTGCATAATTTCGCTGTCATAAGGAGCTGTGTCCTGTCCAATATGATAATGCGATATAGCCAATTGTACTTTAATCGTGGAAGAACTGGCCCCTTGATGAAAGAGGTCTGTTAGAAATTCTAGCACCGCAGAGATAGGTGCTGAAAGGGATCCACTGTTCTCTGCCCTGCCCATATAGAGAACCTCTTCCATTTACTCCGATAAACCTGTCTGGTAGAAGGTTTATGAGCAGCCACCAAAATTGCTTTGACCGGTGAAGAGATACCGGGAGTCCTAATTAAGGTTGGAATTGGAGCAGCCAAGCTGTCAACTTCAGGGTCCGCAGATTGGGAACTGGCATTCCCAGAGGGTGAGAGATGAGATCCGAATTGGATCCAGAATCCATGGTGGATTGATTTTGTGAGACCATACGAAGGCGAACCAAGGTTGTCGAGGCCAGAATGGGGCAATGAGAATCATTCTGCTCCCCAAACTGTTGGCTTTCTGCAGAAACCTCTGCATCAGAGGAAGTGGAGGGTAGGCATAAAGGAGACCGGGAGGCCAAGCATGCACCAGAGCATCCCTCGGGAACTCCCCTGGTGGGGGAAGTAGAGCGAAGAAATTGTCGCATTTGGCGTTTGAGGGAGAAGCAAAAAGATCGCAACAGGGTTGCCCCCAAACGGCAAAAATCTTCTTCGCTACTTGAAGGTTTAGGGACCACTCGTGTGGAGAAAGGATGGTGCGACTGAGCTTGTCCGCAAGGATGTTGGACTTTCCCGGAATGTGCATTGCTATCAGAAAGCGTTTGGTGGAAATTGCCCATTCCCAGACTCTCATGGCCTCTCGACAAAGGGGATAAGACCTGGTTCCTCCCTGCTTGTTGATATACCAGACTACGGACATGTTGTCTGTCTGAATCGCAATAGTCCCTGAAGGAAGAACGTGGTGAAGTGCTTGCAACGCTAGGAGCACCGCCCTCATTTCCAGGACATTTATATGCAATGATGTCTCTGTGGGATTCCACGTGCCTTGGACAATCTTTCCCGCAGAATGCCCCCCCCACCCGAGGCAAGAAGCGTCCGTGGTCACTGTGGCTCGGGGAAATGCAGCATAAAAGGGTCTTCCTGCTAGGGGCTCCGGAGAAAGAAGCCACCACAGAAGGGAGTCCCTGCACGCTCTGCTGACCGCAATCGGGCGTTTAGAGACGAACAAAGAGGAGACCACTGAACTTGAAGGGTCCATTGAAGGACCCGCATGCGTAGCGGGCATGAATTAGAAGCGGGATAGCTGCCGCCATAGAACCTAGGGCCCTCAGGACCCGAAGCTGCAGTTGGTGACGGTTGAAGGATTGCTGTCACATGACACCTCAGGCTGACGATACGGTCTGGGGTGAGGAAGGCTCGCATTGATCTGGTGTCTAGTCTTCCTCCTATGAAATCTATAATTTGAGTTGGATTCAGGAAAGATTTCTCCCAGTTGATCGTTATGCCCAGCCTTGGTGCTAGTTGAAGGAAGTAATCCCTGGCTGAGCACAGAAGATGCCTTGATGATGCAGTCAGGAGCCAGTCGTCCAGGTGCGGAAAGACCTGTAATCCCTGGAGCCTCAGGTGGGCCGCTACCACCGCTAACACCTTGGTAAACACCCTGGGGGCTGAGGTGAGACCAAAGGGGAGGACCCTGAACTGATAGTGACTGGCTCCCAGCCGGAAGCGAAGAAACCTCCTGGATCGTCTGTCCATCCGAATGTGGTAGTACGCATCCTTGAGGTCTATGGAACACATCCAGTCGTTCTCCCTCAAAAGGGGGAGTATAGATTGCAGGGTGACCATCCGGAACTTTTGCTTGGTTACTGACAGGTTCAACAGGGAAAGGTCTAAAATTGGTCTTAAGTCCCCCGTCTTCTTTGGCACCAAAAAGAACCTGGAGTAAAACCCTAATCCGGCTTGATCTGGGGGGACGCGCTGGATGGCTCTTTTTCCTAGCAGCTGCTCGATTTCGAGAGCTGCCGCCTCCCTTTGGTCGGGTGGAACATCTGGGAGGCTGCGAGATTTGGGGATCTTGATTAGGGGTATTGAATATCCTCTGGATATGAGTCGAAGCAGCCAAATGTCTGTTGTTATGGACTCCCAAGAAGTCAGGTGCATCGAAAACCGCCCCCCGACTGCCTCCAGAGACGGACAGCCGGGCAACCCTTCAGGGCTGCTGCGTGGGTCTCTCAGAGAAGGGTTCTCTGGACCCAAAATTGCCAGGAGCCCCCCTGCCTCTGGCACGGCGACCTCCCGTCCTCCTCTGCCACGGAAGGACTGGTTATCCGGAGCAGGTTGGGACTGCTGCGACTTCGAACCACATCTTCTTCTGTCCCTTTTGGTTCTTAGAGAAGGACCTCTGGGGAGCTGAGAAGCGGACTCCGACGGCAGACAGCGTCTTCCCGTCCTTTTCGCTCTGGACAAGTGTCTCGCGAACAGTCTTGCCAAATAAGGCAGAACCATCGAAAGGGGCATTCGAAGGTCGCCTTAAAGGGCTCAGCAAAATCACAATGGCGGAGCCAGGCCTGTCGCCTCATGACAAGGCCTGCTCCGCTGGCTCTAGCGGCTCTCTCAGTAGCATGAGACAGCAGCCGCATAGATGTATTGGACACAGATCTTAGAGTGGCCATTCGGGTGGAATAAACCTGCTTATCCTCACTCGAGATGGACTCCGGGGGAGATGCAGCGTACTCTTTAATCAGATCTCGCTGCATTCTAATGACATGCGCCATGTAGTTCAGCGCTCTCAAGGAGAAGGTCGCTGAACTAAACACTCGCTTCCCAATTCGATCCATCGAACGGGACTCCTTGCCCGGAGGATGGACGGAGGGACTCTCCTGGGCCAATTCCCTCTTCGTGGCTGCAGCCATCATCATGGCATCTACTGGGGGACCCTTACTCCAGTGGGTGCGGTCTGATGGAGGAGAAAGAATGCGGTCCGGCGTTTTGGGATAGGCTCAATGGTGTCCGGATCCTTCCACGCCCTGATAGATATAAGATCTACCAGGGGTCAGCAGGAGGGACACCCAAGAGGTAGAAGGGCCGCCTCGAATGCCTCCAAGAACACAGACTCGTCCGAAGAAGCCTTGGGGCAGACCACCCCCTGATCCTTAACATCTCCATGATGTCTCCAAATGAGGCGTCCTCAGGGGTGACCTAGGGGAGCCTTCCCTTCATCCAAGTCCGTGTCTTCAGTGACGGACTCAGGGGAGTCCATGTGCCTCCTCTTGCACTTGCGCTTCCGAGGTACTTCATCGGGGGGGCTGTCCGAGGAGTACTCTTCAGCAGATGGATGTTCCAAGGGAACCACTTGGGACATCGAGCGGGCTGTCCCTGGGACCGGCTGGTGGGGGCCTGGCCCAACTGCAATGGAGTGCGGGATGGAGCCGTGGCAGGGACCGGGGGTCCGGATGTCCTCGACAGTGCCCTTTCCATAACGTTGAAAGCCGAGGGGGAGCCAGCTTCTCTAAGCCCGAGAGCCGACCCCACTCGGATCCGGCGTGCGGATCGGAGTTGGAGCGAAACCGTCGGATCCGAGACCAGTGTGCTCCGACCTGGACGGAGCCGAAGACACACCAGCTCCCTCGGATCCGAGGCTCGGCCCTCGGCTCCGAGAGGTCGGGTCCGAAGTACCCGAAGCACTCAAGGGATGGGACGGATCCGAGGTGCGCCGACCAATCGGATCCGACCCACCCCCGGATCCAAATCTGCACGGCGCCGAAAGCTCGAACCCGTGGTCTGGGCCGGAGAAGCAGGTACGGGGCGAAAAAGGGGTCGAAGCCCCTCCCGGTTGGGGGGGGGCTAGGAGCACTCCCATTTGCATTTGGGCCTGGATGAATTTCCTCATCATCCGGTCCATATCAGCTTCGCTCATCGAAAAAGTCGATCTAGAGGAGGCCACCGAAGCGGACCTAGAGAACCGTCTCGGTGACCTCCTGGAAGGGCTAGCCTCCTCCTCCTCGGGTCCAGGAGTGGAGCCGAGGAGGAGGAAGGCTAGAAGGCACAGGGGAAGCCCGCTTAGATGGAGGAGCCGAGCTGGAAGCTTCGGTTCTCCTCTTGTGGTGCTTCTCCCTGTGCCTCTCCTTCTGTCTCTCCCTACTAGAATCCTTCCCCTCCGGCATTTTTAAGGGAGGTTGAGTCCCAGCCGGAGGGGGAGAACTCACAGCAACAAGTTGCTGACTGGAGGAAGCAGAGGCCGAAGCAGTATCTGGGGGTAAAAGACCCGCCAGCACTAACTTCGACCTCCGTTCCCTTAAAGCCCGGGGGTTGAACCCTGCACAAATGGTACAACCAGAAGACAGGTGTTCAACCCCCAAGCATTTAACGCACCGAGTGTGGCCATCTGCTGGGGACAGCTTATGGCCACACTCGGTACATTTCGAAAAGACAGCCTTAGGGGCTTCAGACATAACACCTAAGGCCTAAACACACACAAACAAACAAACTACGAAAAACCCGAGAAATATTAACTAAAGAGGGAGGGAAAGCCTTAATCACACACAACACTAACTATTTTTGTAACAAAAAAAGAGAATTTTAACAATTTTCCTGTCAGAAAACTACTTATCTCAAAACCACGCCAGGAGCTCAAGAATTCCGTTGCTTCTTGAAAAGCGGCAAACGAAATCTGAGGTCAGTCAGGGCTTGGCAAGGGGTTATGGGTAAGAGGGAGGAGCTAGGAGCTCGGAGCCTAAGCTTTTGAATTGCCGGCTCGGATCCGAGGTCGGATCCGATACCCACAGGTTGCAGACGAATGAAGTCTTCCTACTTCAGATCTATAGTTAGCAAAATTTCTGGAAAAGCTGTGGCCATAAATAATTTATTACATTTTAAGTGCAGACACTCTTACATCACTAGAAGGAATATCCCAAAAGGGCAGTTCCTGCTAATAATTAGAAAACAACACAGACATATTAGCAGAAAAAGAAATGGCTAATGAAAACAATATCCAGGCAGTTTGTTTGGGTTAAATAAAATTTTAAATGTTATAATGTCTACAGTTTATTTGGCATTCCTGCAGTTTCATGCCATAGTACAATCCGTTGCAAACATTTATGAATATACTACCAAAATTAGAATTGGAAAAAAAAACACTGACATTCACAAAGCTGACCACTTCAACTCAAGACAGTTCTAAAGTTGAAAAGTCAATAGATCATAAAAGGAAAACAAATGTTTTCATTTTCCAGTCAGTCGAATAAAAAAAATTCCTGACACCACCAGAGGACCAAATTTATGTGGATAGTGGTTCTTTTAGACAAAGGGCTTTTCATAAGGTAATGTGCAGGGTTAGTGGTAGGGTTAGAAAGTACAGTTGTGTAAGATTTTACCATAACAGTATACCCTTCTCTTCACTGTTGCAGTATTCCTAACTGAAGAGATCTCCTGCTAAGGACAGCCCAGTATCTAGCCAGTATACCAAAGCCTTTAGTAATGACTGCGCTGCATGTCACACTTATGGTCCCAGAGTAAGGCATAGGGCATAAAGGTGACATATGGATGCACACATTCAGAGATGAAAAAGTCCAAGGAAAAACTGAATATCCCTAGGGACAATGAAGAACATGTACATCCAGAAGGAGAAAAGGGAGAAGAGCCCCTCAGCCAGTAGGGCAAGAAAGAAAAGCAAGAGCAGAGGGGGCAGGAGGCTAGGAGTGAATACTGCAAGAGTGAAGAGAAGGCGTCGACTGTTATGGTAAGATCTTATTCAGCTGTACCATGTCCTTCCATATCACTGTTGCAGTATTCCTAACTGAAGGAAGAGAGTAAAAGCTCAACAGAAAACCTGGGAGGAGGACGCCACTGAACAGCTCTCCTGAAACCCATGCAGAATAGCACTGGCAACGCCAGCTCTATCCCTGGAAATAACATTCAACTTGTAATGCTTAGTGAGGGTAAAAAATGAAGACCATGTAGCAGCCTCAAGACACTGCTGCACTTGTAATTTAGATGGCCCGCAAAAAGACTGCAGCAAGGTGGGCCCCAGCAATCGAAGATAACGTTTGTCACTGTTGGATTGAAACACCACTCATGAGGCATAAGGATACATCTGCTCAGATTGCCTGAAAGGAAATTAGCCAACCTCAAGATATGCGTTGCTATTAGAAAGTGGTGTGAAGACAATCGCTCACTGACAGATTCTTATGACTTCGAGGCATAAGGGCTAAAAACGAGTTCCTCCCTGTTTGTTAATGTACCAGACTACTGACATGTTTTCTGTCTATACCTGAATCACACCTCTGGGGAGGTTGTCCTGAAAGGCCTGCAGCACAAAGAGGCTCGCTCTTATCTCCAAAACACTGATGTGAATATTTGCCTCTGTTTGTCACAATATTCCTTGGATCATTTTCCCATTGTAATGCCACCCTATCCTAGAAGGGATGTCTCTGTCATCCATAACCATCACCGGGGGATTTGTTTTGGAATGGCCTTCCGTCTATTACGCAGGGTAGTCTCATTCATTGATATTCTGTTACTGCCTATTTAAGTGGTACATTTTGGAATATTTTCTGCTTAAAACCTGTGCTTTGGCCGGCTAACATCTAGCTGTATTCAACTGGACGTATAAGAGAATTTAAGTACATTTTATCTGCACTTTTTTCAAATAATACAGCATTTTAATTGATTTATTTGTTTTGCATTGAATATTAACTGAGCTGGATGTTTTGACTCTGTTTTTTCACTTAATTCCCCACCCACCCTCCCCTGTTTTTTTTTTGGTGTTAATCTTGGTGGCTTTGAAACTGCCCGTCCCTCTTGTAAATTTGTGGTTGGATACTCCTCCTGGGCCCATCTCATTTGCTCACTCAACTGAGTGCAGTGAGATCATATTCTGATTTCAGGCACTCCTACTGTGTACAAACAGAGCATCTGGGAAAGAAAAAAAAATTAAGCTCATTTCCTGGCTTTCCGGTAAGTGGTCTGGACTGTTTGTAGGCTTCTGACCCCCAAGCTTTTCTGTGTTGGAGGGAAGCCTTCTAGCTTAATTTTATTTCTTAGAACTAGCCAGTTTTCTAGTTTCAGCACTCAAATCTGTTTCTTTGAACTCAGCACTTGTTCAGAACTCGTTGTTAGTACTAAATAAGCTGCAAATTACTACAGCACTCAACTTTCCTCACTTGTCTAGAGGAAAGCTGTTTTTAGTACTTAATAAATAAGCACCTATCCAGGCATGTCTAAGGGTCAGCTCCCGGTGATTTTAATAAATAAGCACCTATCCAGGTATGTCTAAGGATCAGCTCCCGGTGATTTGATCTGTCTACCTGATGAATCTGGGCATTTTGGGGCAATGCATCAATTGCCTCATATACACAGACAACCCTCTCCTCCTACCACCCAACACTACAACCTGTGAGAGGTGCACTTATATAGTCAAACTGGAAGCAAAGCTCTCTTCACCCAAGACTGGACTAGACAGTTAAGAGGAGAAGGTAAACACTTGCACCACACCACACTCATCACATAGTCCCTCAAAACCTAAACCACCAAAACACACACATAGAAACACAACACACACACTTACATTCGCAGAGGCTCTCAATAAAAACCTGCCCAAGCATCAGGGATCTCCAAAGCAGAAACGCAAGCAAACTCCACCCCCCCCAACACAACCCAAATGACACATAGCCCACAAACTCAGTGTGCCACTCAACCACAGCCCATAGGGCATAACAACGTACCAAACACTCTAGTCATAGGTGACTATAGTCAGGCACACTGATGTTCCACTCACCAGGCTAAACAAGGAGAAAGTTACTGTCAGCTGCCTGTCAGATGCCTGTCAGATGCCAGGATCCACCACATAACGCATGCACGCACTCAGGTCACTCCACAACAAGTACAAATATGACACTGTCATTGTCCAAGTTGGTGTGAATGACCTGAGATGTACCTCCCTGGACTACATGAAGAGACATGGAGGAGCTCTCCGATCTTGTAGCCCAGGCAGGTATGACCTTAGCCCTGAGTAGCATCCTGCCATCACCCAGAATGATACCACAGTACAAGGACAAAATGATTGACTTCAACAATTGGCTAAGCTTCTGGTGTCATTCTAAGGGGATCCAGTATTTGTCTGCCTGGGACGACATGATCGACCGCCCCCGATGTTTTGCCAGAGATGGCCTGCACCTGTCGCCCTTGGGATTCCAGATACTGGCTAAGGCTCTTGCCACCCCTATAGTGCCTTTTTTAGGCAAGGTTCAAATGACAAATTCACCACCGTAACAGGTACAAGCAAGCAAAATCTGAGGGTAATGCTACTCAATGCTAGAAGTCTAAACCTCAAAATGCACTTACTCAAGGCACTCCTTAAAATGGAGAACATCGACATCTGTGCAGTGACAGACCTGGTTCAAATCACCAGAGAGCACCCCTGCATTACAAGACTATAATTCATACCACACCTTTTGGCCACCTAACCCGGAATGAAGCACTAAAGGTGGAGGAGTGTCCATGTTCATTAAGGATATCCACACCTCCAGGCTAGTTGCCAGCATAATGCATCTGAGATTATCCAAGTGCAACTAACTCTGGGCAAGACCGCAATCCAAATTGTAGCTTGCTATATACCCCCCCACACCATGCCCCAGGAGTCCCACTCCTCATTTCTTGATACACTGAAAAGTATTTGGGTACAACCCAACACTCTAATAATGGGTGATTTCAACTACCTCACCATTAACTGGGAAAACTATTCATGTACCAACTCTTTCGCTCAATGTTTTCTGGAATTCATAAATTCCAATGCCTTGTATCAACTTATTCACACCCCCACCCGGGGAAGCAATATCCTAGACCTGCTCATTACCAACATGGGCAACCGGTGTTCCACACCAGAGGTCAGTTCTTCGTTGGTCAGATATGACCTCAAGCTAATCACCCTAGACATCCACATCCCGCCCCCACCCCCTATTAGGGAAACCACCGTAAAAAACTTCTCCAAAGCCAACTTCACACTTCTTAAGACAGAAGTGATAAACTACATGACACCCATGCAGACGGACAAAAGAGGTACGACTGCTGAATCCTACACAAATGCACTTTATAAGCACTTACACGAGTGCATGGATCATGCTATCCCTAATAGAACCAAGATGCTATCCTCCAAAAAAAGGAAGCCAATCTGGTGGTTCTCTGCTATAAACAAACTCTACAACAGAAGAAAGAAACTGTTGCAAAAAAGATTAAAATCCCATGACAGGAGGAACTCCCTGGTCAACCTCAGTAAGAAGCTGAGATCCCTCATAAAATCCTCCAAAGCTATTTACGAAAACAAAATTGCCACTGACTCTAAAGACAACCACAAAGCATTCGATAGCTATGTCAAGAATCTCAATGGCAACACTCAGATCTGCTCTGAGTTATAGCACAATGGCACTAAATATACAGAACCAACTGATATTGCCAACATCCTGGCAGATGGGTTTAGTGCTAACTTTACCCCCCTCTCACATCCTAGAGGGCCCATCTCTATACCAGAAGAATGCAAAGTTCCTGTAATCACGGCTGCACAGATAAAAAAATACACTCTCCAAAGCCAAGAACAGAGCATCCATGGGACCTGACAATATCCCAGTCTGTGTTCTACACATACAGAATGAACTGGCAACCTACCCAAGTACCATGCTCAATCATAGCCTCACCTCAGGCTTTGTGCAAACTGAATGGAACACCGTGACAGTTATCCCACTCCACAAAGGGGGAGCCATGACAGACCCCGGGACCTACCACCCCCCATTAGCCTGACGAGACTGGTCTGCAAGGCCATGGAACGTATCATCATGGAACTCATAAACAAAGATATTGGCAATCTCCATACTCTGGACCCTATCCAGTTCGCGTTTGTAAAAGGCAGATCATGTCTCCTAAATCTGATTGACTTCTTTGAAGCAGACACCAAAGCCATAGATGAGAGTAAGGTGGTTCACACAGCTTATCTAGATCTCGCCAAGGGTTTCAACACCATCCCCCACTCTGGAATTATAGATAAGCTCACTAAACTAGGTACACATCCGTATGTCAAAAGATGGGTTGCCGACTGGTCATTGACAGAACCCACACTGTGAAAGTAGCAGACTCCAAATCCGACTTCACAAATGGAGTACCACAGGGTTCAGTCCTGGGTCCTCTCCTATTTGGTATCTACTTTTCTGAAGTACAGGCTAACACAGAAGATCTTTGGCTAACAAAGTTTGCACATGGCTGCAAACTAGGAGCCATAATCGAAACTCCTAAAGATGTGAACATACTACAAAAGGGCCTCAATGAGACAGATGCCTGGTGTCAAAGTCATGGCCTGAAGCTCAATGCCAAAAAGTGTATTGTCATCCCCTTTGGTAAAAACTCTGTACCCATGAACTACCACATAAGTGGTAGTCTACTTAATGCCGAAAGTATGATAAGAGACCTTGGGACACAGGTGGTCAGTAGTCTCTCCTTTGACAATCACATCGCCACAGTAGTCAGGAAATCCTTCTACGTGGCTCACCTCATCACAAAAGGTTTTACATCCAGGAAAAAAGAGGTCATTGTTCCCCTCTACTCATCACTCATTAGACCCATTATAGAGTACAACGCCCCTTTTGGTATGTACCTCACAAGACATCTACAACAACTGGAAAGGCCACAGAAATACCTCACAAAGAGGATTACCGGCCTCAAGCAGATGCCCTATGCAGACCGTCTCAAAAAACTCCAGCTTTACTCCATCGCATATCGCCTACTCAGAGGCAATCTCTGCCTAACATAGAAAGCTATGTCAAACCCACAGCTGTTGGACATGCTCCACTTAAAGAAATCCCAATCCCTTCGAGCTACACGCTCTAGGGACCTAAACCTTGTCACCATAATAAACAGAACATGATGGAGGGATAGAATCCTGTCCCAGAGACTTCCTATACTCTGGAACAGACTACCTGTCTATGTCAAACAGAGCTCCGCATTAGCACTCTTCAAGAAAAATCTTGATTGGATGGGAAATAGGAAATTCACCCCAGGGATCACTTCTGTGGCTTTGCTCGACAGGGGCACAGGAAAATAATTTTCTTGGGTGGCAAAAGCCAGGGTACCTTTTTGGTTAGGCTTATATAGGCCCTAGGGCAAATAGCCTAGTACCTACCTATGAACCAACAGAGAAGTTAACCACCAAGATATGTGCTGTCTGCAAATTTGAGTTTGTTTTATTAGGCATAGAGTAGGTAACCCTTTGGGACCATTGTACTGCTGAAGTCCACTGGAGAGCTCTCACAAAAAATCTGGCAAATGGGACCATGAAGACTGTTGATGCCATAAGACCCAATAGGTGGAGGATCAACCTTGCTGGTGGAGAGGGGTGGTAAAGAACTTGAGTGGCAGTGAAATGAAGTGAAGGAGCCTTGGATCTTGGAAGCAATGACAGTGATGCCTAGATTCTGCATCATTTGGAGCAAAAGGTCCAGGTAGTGTGATAAGAGATTGTCAGTTGTAGCCATGAGGATGCAATCATTGAGGTGTGGGAAAACCTGGATCCCTGGTACGCACAAGTTCACAGCTACCACTGTCATAACTTTGGTGAACATCAAGGGGTTGTGGTGAGCCCAAAGGACAGCGCTCTGAACTGATAATGACTGGCTCCCAGCTGGGAATGGAGGAACCTTCTAGAATGCTTCTCTATCTTTACATGATAGAATGTGTCCTTTAGGTCTACTGAGCAATTGCAATTGTCCTGCCTTAGTAGAGGCAAAACAGACTACAGTATGACCATCCGGAAGTTTGTCTGCTTGACATACTGAATCACTCCGGTCCAGAATGGGTCTTAAGTCCCCTGTTTTCTTAGGTACTAAAAAGAACAGCGACTATACTCTACATTCTATCTGGTCTACAGGGACAGGTTGGATTACTTTTTTTTCCAGCAGCTTGAAAACCTCTGCTGTTGCAAACTCCCACTGACTAGGTGGAACTTTGGGAACTTTCTTCCCATATGAAAGAGGGGAAGGGAAATTATGCTTAGCACCCATCAATCTGTGGTCATGTTTTGCCGGGCTTGCTGATGTAAAGATAAGCATCCCCTGACTGCTTCATGGATGCAGCTTTCAGGAAACTCTTCAGGGATGCTAAAAGGGCTTTTTGGATAATAGTCTGTGAAAGCCCTTATTATGTGGTCCACCCTGCCTCTAGGGCAATGTCCATTGTTATTATTATTGCATTCTCCCCTGCCATGAGTCTTCTGATAAGAGCTCTGTGACTTCTTGAACCACATCCTCTTTTCAGCCTGCTGATTCCTAGAGTAGGATCTCTGGGGTGTGGAGGAGCAGATACCTACTGCAGAGAAAGTCTTACCACCCCTGCTGCCTCCTGGTGAGCGTCTCTTGAACTTTAGGTCTGAACAGTGTGGACACATGAAAGGAGGTGTTGACAGTGGACACCCTGAAGTTTTCCACAAAAGTGCATCCAAGCATGCCAGCTGCACCATCAGCTGCATTTCAGAGCACAGCATGGCTACATTAGATGAAGACTGTAGGGTGGATAGCTGAGAATCCACTGTCTTTTTGACTTCTACTGATAGCACACCTGAGAGAGACTTGAAATTTCCTTGGTCAAGTCTCTCTGAATCTGGTGGCATGAACTAGATAATTCTGCACTCTGACAGCAATGGTTGCTAAAGCTACCATCTGTGGTTGGAGTAACACTTCTCCTGAAGTATCATAGAATGTAGTCTGTGGCTGAGCTGGAGACTTGTGATACAGAGAAACTGGTGGCTCCGGTAGTCTCAGTACCTTGGGATCCAATTATGAAGACAGGGATGGTTACAGTGACCTTTTGTGGGACTTCTCAGAGCTCCTTTTTTTTAGCTTTGGGTTTATCCTTGCCCTTGTCTGAAGCCATCTTCTCCTCCAATTTATTGTCATTTGCTTTCGAAGAATAAGTGGAAGAGGTATGGCCCAGCAGACCCTGTCTGGGGAGGAGGAAGTCCCCTGACAATTAGTTCTTTACATCTGGTTCGCAATGCTTGAGTGCTAAAAGACGCGCAGGCTTGACATGCAGAATCAAAGTGAGCAGCCTCTAAACAATATACACAGAGGGAGTGTGGGTACTGGGGGGGGGGGGCACAAATGTATATGGCCAAGATCATATAATCAAAGTTTTGGAATTGTGAACATTAAAAAAACAAACCTCCCCCCCAAAAAAACATACTTTTTTTGCAGGGATCCAAGCCCCCATGCACCTCGCAGACATCCTTCTCATTACCGCAATCTCCATTCAAAACATTGGAATTTTCAAAACTTCAATCTTATGGTCCTGATCATATGTCTTTTGAAGATTTGTAACGTACACATACACAGACACACACACAGACACCTGGCTGACTAAACTTATCTAACTTACTTAAATGCTGAATACAAGGTTAAATAAGACAAAGCTAGAAATACCCTAAAACACTAAAACTATTCTATAAGATCTAGGAATATTAACTCTTTATCTTGTCAAACTACTCTAAATGCCTATACTAACTAGAAAAAAACACACCCAAAAGACCCAAGCTTTATAACACTAGATGAAAGATAGTAAAACTTTCTCAGTAAGGGGGGGTTGAACAAAGAACCACAAAGGATAAGCTATAATAGAACCCATGGAAGCATGAATGAACACCTCTGGCAGCAAATGAGATCTGAGATAGTAGGGTCAAGACCATGGAATTATGGACAGGGGAGGAGTTGGAGACCTGGAACTGAAAAGCTTCAGCATCTGTGCAGAGATCAGATCAGATAACCACAGCTGAGCTGGATTAAAATAAACACTGGTTTGATAGATTTGTGGAAGTAAGGGGCTGATCACAAGGGAGGAGGATTACACTGGCAACTGCTGATATCCCACCTAAAACTGATATTACGGAGCTTAATTAAAGTTTGGGAGAAATTATCAGCAGGAAATACTTCTTATAGTTGGGGAATGGAATCTGATTTGGAGCAGTAAGGATGTATCTGGGAGTCCTAGAAGGGAACTTATAACAAAAGAGGGTAGATTACTGAAGAAACGTATGAAATATTTGGCATGGGAGAAGTGAATTCAGTAGCATATAAATTCTCTCCAATTTCTGATTATTACCGATGGTACAATAACTGGGACATACTAGATAGAAATTAGCCATACTTTATTTATGTTACAAACTTGCTACATCCCATATTGGATGGGCATGATTACGTACCAAGGGACACAGAACATTTTTTGAATGATCGATATATGTTTAGCGAGAGTGGTTTATATGTTGAGGGATGTGTGTTAGTGACCTTAGATGTGAGATCATATTTTCACGATAAATCCAAATGAACAAGGAATCATGATGGTAAAGAACTTCTTATCACACTATAGTAGCTATGACCATGCTCATAGGGAGATGATTATTTATTTGAGATGATTCTAGAACATAATGTTTTTGCTGAACAAATTTTTCATCTGTGTACTGACACAGCTATGGCCACTCCTTGTGCCAATAGCTACACCAGTGCAGTTCAAGCATGGTGGGAGACACAATTTGTTATGAAATCAGAATGGTGGGGTATATGTATTCCCTTCTTTAAAAGGTTTGTGGATGACCTATTTTTGATATGGTGTGGTACTGAGCAAGGTTTGCATGAATTCCTGGAATATCTACATAGTACAACCTCATTTTTTGAGTTTACCTGAAGTCATCTCTGTATGAGATTGACTCCCTGATGTAAAGGTGTTTAAGACTCGGGACAGTAAGGTTTCAACTAGGCTGTTTACAAAAAAATGTTATCGTTCTGCTTATGTACATCGGAATAGTACACACCCCTCACGTACATTTCAAAATGTTATTCTGGGGCATCACAACTCCACGTTGGTGAAACTGGTTTTGAGAATAGTATGCGTGTTCCACGCAGTGAGTTCATAAAGAGGGGGTACAAAACTGAAGAAATAGAGAAGGGTATTAAGGAAACCACCATGCTAATGAATAATAAGGCTAAGCCTTTCTTTGCTACACCAATAAAAGATAATGTTATAAGCACTAGGGTCAGCAGTACAGTGAGAGTTCCCCTCACTTTCAGTAGTGATACAAATGCACTTACGAACATCATTTACAAAAATTGACAAATTGTACTTATGGATCCCTCCATATCTCAGATAGCTTGGGGGGTGCCATACTTTTTACTACAAGAAGAAGAAGAAACTGAAAAGGCTACTTTATTAACCAAAAAAGGCACCAAAATAGGCATTTTGGTTTAGGTCTAGCCTTGATGGTGTACAAAAGTATTTATGGTGGCATTTCCATCCAAAAATTCAAGGTCACCTTATTAGGGACCTTACAGATATTGATGACTGGTCATCAGTTATCTGGATGCCTAGAAATTTCGCCCAACCTTTTTGATACTTGGCGCCAAGCCTTCAGCATCTCTGTGTAATACCTGATAGGCTCTGTGTGTGTGGAAATCTGGCCTAATTTATCAACTTGACCACCTCTGCAGCCTAGCTTATTCTCCCGATTTGCTTAAGGCTGGCATTATCCTCCTCATATAGTCCTCTGTAAGGTAAAAATTCCCTTGTCTGCATCTTATAACTCTGTCCCAGTGACGTTCCATGCTCTGACTCTTCTATTTATTTTTCTAAAGACATTTCTGTTTTTCTTCTCAACAACTTTCTACTGGTTGAAGTTGGCATACGTCAAGAACCACTTTCCAGTGACAGTCCAAGAGAAGTCAGCAACCATGACCAGTTTTGCAACCCCCTAGAGGTTATTATTTTTTCTAATGCCTGGATAGCATACATAGAGGCTAGGCTATTATTACACTGCCTACTAAACTGATTCCAAAAAAACTAATTTCTCAAGTTGACTCTCCCCTTCCAATTGCCAAAGCATCATTTTTTTCCACTTAGGATGGCAGTTCTCCATCAGAAGCAGATACATCAGCCTAATCTGAGTAGCTTCAAAACAATTTCTTAACTTAGGGAAGGCCAACCCACCTTGTGATACAGGGAGTATTAACTTATTTCAAATGACCCTAAGAGATTTACCCCCCCAACCAATTTTTTGAGCTTAGTGTCAATTTCCCTCCAAACTGCCTCACCCAGGAGGGTATAAGTAAGATTGGCCAACATACAGAATGAGGGGGACCAAAAATATTTTCAATTATTGTACCTTACAATCCAGGTCCAACATCAAAATTTCAAATTCCCTGCTCATTTTTTAGTAATGTTTCCCTTTGTTATATCCATGTTATGCTTTGTCACATCTTTTCAATTTCTCATCACCCAAATGCCCAAATAATTCATCATATCATGTCCCCACTGAAAAGGAGATTCTTGAACTATTTTAAATGATGAACTAAAGTTAACAATTGCCTTTGTTTTATTTTCATTGACTTTATCCCTAAAGGACTTTTGAAAACCCCTGAACCAATTAAATAATTGTGGGACCTCCTTCACAAATAGGATTATGACATCTGTAAATAATGCTATCTTTTGGTGTTGACCTCTCAATGTATATCCCTAGATTCCCAAGCTCCTTATTTTATGGGCTAATGGCTCAAGATACAATGCTAAGAGAGAGGGGAAGACAATGGGCAGCTCTGCCGCATACCTCGCCCTAGCGGAATAAACTTAAATAACCAGCATCCCATTTTTTACTGTAAAGCTCATCTTAGATTAATAAGTGGTAATGGAAGATCATATTTTCTCATTATCAGCCACAGGTAATGCCAGGATACCCTGTCGAATGCTTTTGCTACACCTAAGAGCTCAGTAAAATAGTGGTTTACTCAGCTGTTTGGCATTTCTCTGTATCAGGAGTGCCCTGCTGACATTATCAAAAGCTTGACATTCCCCAACAAAACTACATTCATCCTTGTCTAAAAGAGTTGGGAGAACCCTCGGTTCTCCTTTGGTCAATAGGGATGCAAACACTTTAGAATCATAGTTTAAGACCGGTACCAGTATATATGTTGCAGGGTCTGTTGGATCCTTACCCTCCTTACGTATTATCGAGATCATTGCTTCCCTTCCAAGATGAAGAAACCTGATCAATACTTAAAACCTCATTGACTAACTCGATCAGTACTTCTTTATTGGTGTCCCCCCTGCTTACAAACCTCATAAGAGGGGCCCATCTGGTCCCGGTGTCTTGGTTGATAACTGGGCTGCTGGAATTGGCCCCAATTCCTCCATTATAATTGGCTTTATAAGTTTTGAGCCTCCATCTGAGTAAGTCTAGGAAGCTAGAAATCTCCTATGAAATCCTCAAACTCTTACTCAGTATCTGATATGGTCAATTCCTGAGCACAGAGGGAGCCAAAAAAGTAGCTAAAAATTCTACGATATCCACTGGTGACTTTGTTGATTTTCCTGCCTTAGGATCCTTCATCTTGACAATGAGATGTTCAACCCACTGTTTCCTAGCCCTTCTTGTTAATGACTTTTGTGGTCTATGATTATCAGAAAAATAACCCTCATCGTCCTCCTTTGCCATTCCCTCCACTGTTTAATAACATTTAACAGTGGGCCAGAAAAATCCTATGTTTTCTCAAAATTCGTCTACTCTCTTGTGATATCCTCTTGCGGCCCCCTTCTAGAGGCCTTTTTGTCATTCTCCCAAATCTCCCTCTCCTTACATTCAGTCTGTATTCTTAATTTAGTTTTTAAATCTTCCTAGCCTGGGGTAATACTATGGGTGCGCTTTCAATTGTTGATTCAGAAAGGAGGTGAGCCAGCCACTAAACTCCACTTTCTGCATCACATGTGAAGGGCATCTCCAATATTTATCCAGATTTCTAAATTCTCCATCTGTTAAGAACTGGGCAGTGATCTGAAAGGAAGTTTGGCAAAGTTTCATTCCTTGTAATCAGGTAGTCATGTTCTCTGGTGATATAAAAATATGTCTAACCTTGCATAACTTCCAAATCTATCAGAATAGTACCTTAGGTTACAATGACGTGCAACATGCTGCAGGGGATCTACCATTCCAAATGTTCTACAGTATGATTTAAAATATAATCCCTCTCTCTCAGGTCTCTGGTTTCTAGAACGCCCCACCCCCCTTTTTGCATCTGCTGTATTACAAACAACGATTCAGTCTCCTATAATAACAAGAGCACCCTGGTGAAAAGGGTCTATATTACAACCATGAGAAGTCAGTTCAGCGAGTGGCTTTTAGATCAAAAATGTTGTTCATCTAACTCGCTCTTGTGGGAGGCTCCCACACCCCGGATAATTATATATACCAACTCCAAGATTGCACTTAAGTGAAGAAAAGGCAAATTTTCCAATCTTCACTGTACCGCGATCTCACTATAACAGTTCGCTGAACGGCATTTTTGATGTAAAATGCCATTCGCTGAACTGACTCTTCGAACGATTAATATAGACCCGGTGAAAACATATTAATTCACCCAATACAGACCTGATAACTTGAACTGAACTCCTAAACGGAAGGTACATTGAGCCCAAATAAACCCTTTTACCTATCAAAACTGCCCCTAAACAGCACATACATGCCTTGTCTGTCTTGTAAGGTTTCACCTATAACCAGAAGAACCTGCTGGGCTATCAGAATGAAGGATACTCTGCTTCTAGAATCATATTACATCTATTATGCTTTATAAAACGTTCATGTTCTTTGCGGAAAAGATGGATCTCCTGTAGTAATGCTATATCAGTTTTGGATAGTTTCAAGTAAGTTAGCTCTCTGTCTTGCCAAAATTGTCAACAAACCCATTAACATTCCATTATCAAGCTATTACTTATCCTTTATCCATATAAAAAACAAGTGAATGACCCTCAGCCCTTGCCCATTATTTCTGCATATGCCTACCCAAGCTACTTTAAGCATCTGAGGAAACAGATTATGTAGTTCCAACAAGACTGCAAAATTATACAAGTGTGCTTACATTTTTACATAACATTTAATTGTATCTTCACTTTCTAAACCACCACTGTTTTCAAATCATATAAACTACAACAAATTCTAACAGCAGCATAAAACATTAAGTGAAAACTTAGTTCAAAAGTAATTTGTTGAGCTGCAGCTTGCCTACAGGGGAATTCAGATGGGAAAGGTATGTCCTGCCTAAGGATAGGGAAAGCTATGCCAATGTGCATGCTGCTTCTCTGTAAACTTGCGGTGTTGATGGTAATCCCCCTACCCCCCCCCCCCAAACTACATACACAAATAATGAACAAAAGCCCAACAATAAGAAGAGATCTTTTCAAATTTCAGTTATTAACATCATTAAAAAAAACTGTACATCCTTGTAAGTAAACTCACCATAACAGTAGATGTTTGAATGATCACTGCTGCAGAAGCCTAAGCCAAGCAGCTTCCGAAGCTTCAGAGCACCTTCCACTCACTCAGACCATCAGGCAGCTTGAGCTAAGCTGACCAAAAGAAAAGACTGGTTATCAAGACCATCAGAGCTTTCCTGCTAAAAAGAAAGGGAGGGTAAGCCCTGAAAGGACAATGCTAGGAAGAACAAAAAGTAAATGACCATATCCTGGCATAAAAAAACAAACCAAGAAATAAGGGGGATGGAGGAAGGGAGTGAGCTATTGCAGCAGTGATCATTCGAATATCTATTGCTATGGTAAGTTTGCTTACACATTTCTGCCATGTTGTTATGGGTAGATTACCATAGCTTACAAATTTCAGGGGGTGGAATGAAAAGAGTCCTAAGTGCCTGGAAAACAGCTCTAGCAAAGTCTGATCTAAACATAGAGAAGGAATCAAGCTTATAGTGTTTTCTAAATGTATGTACAGAAGACCAAGCTGCTGTCTCTTCTAGAATCCAACCCTTTCCAAAAAGTCATAGATGAAGCCAAGGCTATGGTAGAATAGGCCTTGACTCTGCCTAAAATTGTTTTGTTGTGGTGAGTATAACAAAGAGTAACAGCCTTAGACAACCATCCAGAAATAGTCTGCTTTGGCACAGGCTGTCCCCACTTACATTCAACAAGAAATGAATAATTGATCCACAGATTTGAAAGATTTAGTTCTGTTAAGGTAGTACCAGAGCTGTCTAAAGACATCCAAGGTTTGGAGTATTCTCTCTCCCTCATTTATGGTTAAGAAAAGAAAATGCGGAGATAGATAGTTTGGCTTAAAATAAACTTGAATATCACTTTAAACACAAAACAAGGATTAGTTCACAAAAAAACCAAGTCCGCATGGAAAACAAAGCAGGGGTGACACCATAAGAGCTTACAACTCAGATAGCCTTCTTGCAAAGGTCTGACCAATCAGTAAAACTGTTTTCCCTGTTAAGAACTTCAAGTCAGACAGGTTAGCTGGCTGAAATGGAGCAAGTGTTAGCATCTCTAACACAAAATTAAGATCCCAAGGAGGAGCCATCACTTTTCTGGAGGCCTCTTATGCAAAACCGCTTTCAAAAACTGACATTTGTGCAGTCACAGAAACCTGGTTCAAAGCTGAGGAGAGCACCCCAGCCATACCAAGTTACTCATCCTATCATTCATTTAGACACCAAACCATGGGCAGCAAAACAAAAGGAGGTGTATTTGCAATATATATATATATATATATATATATATATATATATATATATATATAAGACATACACACCTCTAGGCTGGTCAAACGGTATGATGCATGGGAAACACTCCAGGAGCAATTAACAACTGACAAGACACATATTCAAATCATAGCTAGCTATAGGCTTAAACCTTTGACTCAAGATGCCCACTCTACCTATTTGAACCTCTTTAAATCTATCAAGATTCAACCCTTTAACCTGATCCTGGACGATTTTAACTATCCAACCACAGACTGGAAGAAATACTCATGCCAAAACACAAATGCCCAAAGATTCCCTGATTTCATCAATGCAAATGCCTTGGACCAGTTGGTTGACATCCCCACAAGAGTTGAATATATCTTGGACTTGCTAAAGCCAACATGAGTAACCATTGCAGCATCCCTATAGTGTCATCATCCCTAGTAAGATCTGACCACAAAGCAGTCACTTTCGAAGTCACAACCTCCCCCGACCCCCCCTAGCTAGGGTCAAACAAAAACAATTCACCAAAGCTGCCTGCAACCACCTGAGGGAAGGTAAAAAACAGCTTCACAGTCCCCTCCCTCTCCACAGGAAATGGCATATATGTCCAAACCTATACCAAAGTACTATATGAGCATTTATACAGCTGCATGGAATCAGGAATACCAGACAAAACAAAATCTTCCTCCTCAAGGAAGAGTAAACATGTCTGGTGGATATCTACAATACATAAACTCTATAATAAATGGAAACATTAACAGTCCAGGACCAAGAAGGAGCAGGTGCCTAATTGGAAGCAATCTCTCCTTAGCCTGAACAGGCAAATAAGAGCTCTAGTGAAATCCTCCAAAGGAAACTTTGAGTCCAAACTGGCCAAATCAACTAAAGACAATCATAAGGCTTTCTTCACATATGTCTGCAATCTCAGGGGAAGCACCCAGATCTGCTCAGAAATGCTGGACAAGGACACCACATACAAAAACGCTGTAGATATAGCCAACCTGCTGGCAGACAGGCTCAGTGAAAACTTCACTCCTCTGCCCACCCATCAGTGAAACAGGACATCCCCAGTACCTGAGCCCTTCCCTTATCTCTAGGAAATAAGTCATCACTACCCTCTCAAAGGCAAAAAATACAGCCTCCATGGGACCCGATAACATCCCAGGCAGCATCCTACAGGAACTTGCAGCACCATTAGGCACCCAATTCAACAAATGCCTGAGTACCAGCTTTGGCACAGCTGAGTGGAAGACAGCCACCGTCATCCCTTTGCACAAAGGTGGAGCATCCACTGATCCAGGAAATTATAGACCCATCAGCCTAACTAGCCTGATGTGCAAGGCAATGGAGCGGATTATCATGGACCTCTTTAACAAGGACATTGGCAACCTCCAGATACTTGATCCCACACAGTTTAGTTTTTGTCAAGTGGAGGTCAATCCCATTAAATTCGGTCAACTTCTTTGAGACAGTCACCAAGGTCACAGAGGAGAGGAAGAGCCTACTTGGACCTGGCCAAAGCCTTCAATACTATTCCCCACTCAGGTATAATAGATAAAATCTCTCAACCAGGCATCAATTCATATGTTACCAAACAAGCAGCAAAATGGTCCACTGACAGAACACACCTAGTCAAAATAGGGGAAGCCACCTCAAGTAGCAGACCCGTAAACAAGCGGTGTACCCCAGGGATCGGTCTTGGGACCTCTGTTGTTTGGGATAGACTTCTCAGAGGTGCAGGCCAAATCTGGAAGGCTATGGCTGACCAAATTTTCAGATGACTGCAAGCTGGGAGTTGTCATCAATTCCCCTAATGATGTGGACCATCCTCCAAGAGGGTCTCACCCAAACAAATGACTGGTGCCAGAAACATGGGCTCAAACTGAATGCCAAAAAATGTATCATCATCCCCTTCGGGGAGAGTCATGTCCCCAAATTATAAAATTGATAATAAGGTCCTAAGCATGCAATCAGTTGAGAGAGACTTGGGCACACAGGTTGATAGTAAACTGACTTTTGACCACCTTATTGCCTCCGTTGTACGGAAAAGCTTTTTATATGCCCACCTCATCAGTAAGGGCATCTCATCCAGGGAAATGGTGGTCATAATATCCCTGTATTCTTGCCTTATAAGACCCACAATCAAGTACAATGCTCCTTTCTGCATGTACCTCACAAAACACATGCAGCAGCAGGACAGACCAT